>NW_020664578.1:2960250-3021180 GCF_002925995.2 Terrapene triunguis
TGCTCCCAATACTTCTGTTAGTCTTAAAGGTGCCACAGGACCCTCTGTTGCTTATTAATAAGGGGGTTTCTCACCATTATTTTCCCTTAAGGGACAAGAGCTAGAGATTCCATTAAATTCACCAGGGAATTTGCTACGGCTAATCTATGTACACGGAAGGTGGCCAGTCGCTCCGGTGATGGGCAGCCGTACAAAACGCTAAGATAGCTAGCTTGCCTGGGATAAACACCGCATCCCAGGGCTGTAGAAAGAAGAGTGGGAAACCTGTGATTCATTTCTCCATTCAATCAAAGAGACTGTTTCATAAGCAAAGAGATGCAATGCTGTTGGCCAGACACAAACTCCAAATAGGTGGTACTTTGCTAGAAAACTGTTTTCTCCCCTTGTACCTGTTCTACGTCCACGCAGACAGAGTGCCTCCTGATTTGCAAGAGCACAAGCAGAGAATCAGGCCCGTCTCGTAGGGCAATGCAGTGTCCCAAATGTGCAACTTGAAATGGGCGTGAAAAGACCTAGTAGAACTTTCATCTTCTTTCATGTAAGGTGCTGAGGTGCCTTGCAGACTAACACGGCTACCCCCTGATACTAGGTACCTTGCTGTTTGCTCCAATATAGTGCTTTCCAATGGCACAGAGATTTGCTCCTATGAGCAAATGAGCCATTTCAGGCACAGAGAAAGGGGATGAATTCCGTCCATTGCAAGGAAACCAGCTCTCCTTACAAGGCTGCATGCCTTTGACAGGGTCCACTACAACACATCACTGATTCAGATCATTAGCCCAGCAGCTCCAGTCTCCTGTCTTGGCCAGTGCCCAAAGAGGAAGGAGAGGCAAAAAAAAACACCTTACACAGTTGAGATCTCTGATTTTAGGTTGTAACTCCAGCCAAGCCAACAATTTGAGAAAAGATGGTTTTTAAAAACACCAACCAACCAAAAAAACCCCTCACCAAATCTCCCATATTTGCAGCATTAAAAATGGTTAGAACACAGCATTACTAACGTTCATGATATCTGGTGGGGGAGGGGGGTTGCTTAAAGTCCCAGCTCCTGCAGTCAAGTCGTTATGGGGGAATCTCATTTTTAAAAAATGAAAGCGAAGTTTCTAGCCCTTGTGCTTGCAGAGCCAAGTTGAAAAAGTGATCACTTAAAAGCTCCAAAACCAAATAAACGTCCTCCACGTTTCTTACTTAAAACAAAACAAACAAACATGACTTTTCAGGGCCTGATGCATGACGTTTGAATGCTTGGGGTCAGCAACACAAGGGAATGAGCCATTAGACCCTATATACTGCCCCATGGTTGCAGGCAGCATGAATTTCCAGTTCTGATGTTAAACCCAGCACGGCTGCAGTGCAGACAGATTTAAGGGCCCAGCAGTAGATCAGAGCAAGACAGATTGGTACCTGCTGCATTTGTGCAAAGGGTCCGGCTTTGCAAAGATCATGCACCAAACTGCAGATGGCTCCCAGTTGCTCAGCCCCTTTCCAAGTTGATTCAGAGCAGAATTGCTTTTTGACTGCTAAATGCAAAGCAATTTATACTGTGGCACAAATTCCCTTCAATGCATTTTCATTTGAACCCTAACCAAATACCTGAGGCTGGCAGGGCCGGACTTCAAGGAGGAAGCAAAGCACGTGGAAAGAGAGAAAGAGATCCCACGCTTTTAATTCCTCCCAATAGGAGCTACACTTTAAATCACTTAGTACCATAATTCACCCAAAAGGGACTCACCTTACTATGGTGCCGGGCAGGGTTGGAGAATCTAAATAGTATACAGAACAGACTAGCTTACCGTAAACTCTGTAGTAGTGCCGCTCTGTGGTGGCCCAGTTTCTCTTTTCAAGCCGGGCAATGCTCAGAAAAATGACTTTGGCTCCCTGCTCAGCAGCTCTGATCCCTTTTCTAACGGCAGCTGTCCCAAGCCCGTTAGCCTCGCAGGGCCAGTGCAACTGTTAGTGGAATGAGCTTAAGTCTATTCTCCCTTGCTCACCAACAGACCCATCTGCTAAGATCCAGTGGCAGAACCTTTATTGCTGGTGATGGTTCTAAGAAGTTAAGGACACAGCTTGGGGTGTCGGATCCCAGGGGAGTTGGCATTGTCAGCTGTTAGAAAAGGAAGGGAAAAGCCTTTTGATGCCTAGGCGGCCCCTGGCTTTTTCTCAAGCTCTAGCGAGGGTGGCATCCGCAAAGCGTGGCTGTGTCACAAGGTTTCTGAATACCCAGACGTTTTACAACACTCCCCCTGCTTAGCGTCGGTATTCGCATTGCAGTAGCCTGCAGAGGCCCCAGCGGGGGATCGGGGGCCCCGATGTGCTGGGCGCTGCGCAGACCCAGCCCCTCGATCTGAAATGCTTACAATCCAACTGGACACGACAGCTGAAGGATCGTTATCTCCATTCGACCGATGGGGAAACTGAGGCACGGGGGTGGGGGAGAGTGATTTGTCAAATAGCACAGAGGGAGGCAGGGACAGAACCTAGAACGGCGCCCCGCTGCGGCACCGACTCTCAGAACTCTGTCCCCATTGCCCCTGTCCCTTCAAGCGACCTGTCTAGCACTGCAAGACCCTTCTCTCTGCACTTCGTGTTATCTGGAGTATCCTCCCCTCTCCCTGCCCCTCTCATTGGCTCTCCAGCTACACACATCTCTCAGGTTCCTTGCTTGTGTGCCTTTTAGTTTCTTCTTTCCTCTAAGCTATTTCTTATGCGACGGTCTCAGTTCACCCCCAGCAACATCGAGGGCAGGGTACAGCTTGCATTGCATCTCCGGGTTGCAGTTTTTTCCCCTCCAAACCCCACCTAGCCATGACTTGGGCTGCCCAGTATTTGCTGCATCTCTTGATTTCAGCTTCCCTGTCATGAGCTCCAAGCCATGCCAATGCCTGGATGCCCTGGGTGGGAATCAGTTACACGGAGGGTGGGAGGGGATGCAGGAGGAAATTCTCCAGGGAACAGCATACGGTTGCTGCTCAGTCTTTCGCAGGCCTTGATCAGTGGAAGGTGTCCGGTGCGGGAAGACCATCTCTTTAACCCTTTAACTGCTACTCAAGGTACCTAGGATGCTCCGGCAATAAATACATCTGCTGTGCTTCCCGATGCACCGGGCGCAGACAGGTCAGCCTACACTGGCTCCCCTACCCAACCTCCCAGAAACCCCATCGATTTCAATGTCATAATGGCAGCAAAGCAGGTGACCCTTCCGGGAGAAGAGAGGAGACCAGCAGGGAAAAGGTGAAACAGAGAAGGGTGTTTTGAAAAAGTCTGCCCTAGAGCCTGGGTTCGAAAAGGTCCACAGCATTGCAACCTAGACTGGGCAAGCGGAGGGAGGACAGAGATCATCCAGGTAGCTAACATCCACACAACGGTCCAGTTCTCCACAGCCGTGTCTCTTGTGCAACCTTTACACCAGTCCCTGCCGCCTTCTGACGCGACAGTGTTCCGCCCCCACTCTCCACGGGTGGGAATGGGAGGAGGAGGCTGCCTTCACTTTCTCATGCAACCCTGCCCCTCCCAGCGTGGACCCAGAGCAAGCTCCCCCGTCCAGGAGAAAGTAGGGCTACTTTTTCTACTACGCTAGGTGTGGCTTGGGGTACTGCTCTTCCACCAGCAGCTGTGCCCAGGCACAGAATATGCAACAGGACTTGGCATGATGCTGGAACGAACGCGCAGCTCACGGTTTCCTTCCCGAATCAGCCGGGGTGATTTCCTGTGGCTTGTCTGTGTAGGTACAGGATCAAAGCAGTACCACCCCCTCTAGCGTGGATGTAGTTATATCATATAAAGGTGCTTATAGCTAGTCCCATATGGGAAGTGGAATAAGCTATTCCGGTAAAAGGCACCTTTATTCCCAGACAACTGCATCCACCCTAGGGGTGGCCAGCGTGCTAGAACCATTTTTATAGTGAGAGCCAGTGAACCAAACTGTAAATCCCGTATAGGATGGAAACCACTTCAAGCCAAGGGGTGAGCACCCCAGTTCCAGCGCCTGTGGTGTATTGGGAAATAATCACACGCCGAACTGACACATATTTCATAGAGTTAAGGCCAGAAGGGACCTTTGGAGCATCTGGCCTGACCTCCTGTGTATCACCGGCTACTCGGTTTCATCCGGATACCGCTATGTGGAGCGGGTGACTTTTGTTAGACGAAAGCACCTCAGCACCTGGGATTCTAGCTAGAAGTGTGCCACGGGCAGAGCACAGACCGAGATGCCACCAGCGCCCCAGGCCCCTGCAAGGGGCAAGGAATTGAGGAGGCGAGAGAATCCCTGGAGGTGACTCACGCCCCATGTTGCAGAGGAAAGTGGAAGCCCAACTCCCCCCCAAGTCCTCCTGGCCAATTTGCTGGGGAGGAAGATGCCATGACGTGTGTTCAGCCCGGAAGGCCGGGAATGGCTCCTGAGCTGGCAGTAAGCACTTGTGCAGTTGCTGGAGCCCTGGGACAGAGCAAGTGGGGGGCCCCGGTGCTGGGAGCGTGGGCTCACCCTACTCTTTCCATCTGTGACCCCACCCCTTCCACCACGGCCCCGCCCCCGTTCTGCCCACAGCCCCGCCCCTTCCCCCCTATGGCCTCGCTCCTTTCCGGACCCCCCCTCCCCGTGGCCCCAAGATCGGAGAAGCTCTATTTCCCTGCCATGGCCCCGGCGGGGGGAGATTGGCTGGGGCCCCTGGGCACGGGCCCCCTTGGCCCATGCGGTAATACACTGGATGCGACAAGCCCAGAGGTGGGGGGCTATGAACTGCCAAGCCTAGAGGTGGCAGATTAACACTGCCCTCAGCCCCACCCGCACTCAAATTGTTTGGAGGTTCAGACGCATTCAGAGACTGATCTGAATGATGCAGCGCTCCCGCAGCTGGGCTGCAGATCACAGGGAGAATCCAGGGTGAGTCCCGCTTCCCGTCACTGGCTTGCAAGTCCCAGGAGGAAGGTGTTGCTGCCTCGCATCTGGTGCTGGACGGCGAGTGGGAAGGGCAGCAGCAGACAGGAAAATGATGGGGAAGGGAGAAATGGAGGAAAAGGGGATCCAGTGACCCCCCCCTGCAAGGTTTGGTCTGAGTTCCAAGCAAAGATCAGGGCTACAATGAAAGGGGGCACCACGGACTGAGGTGCATCTGCCGCGTTGGAGGAGGAAGCCAGGTGGTGAGTTGCACTGACATATCTCTGCAGGAGACCATGACTATAACAGCAGGGCTGTGTCGGGGGAAGGACCCCCCCCAGAACTGGCACAGCAGCAAACCAGGGCCAGGGTGCATTGGCAGAGCAGCGGAGACCGCAGGAAAGTTTGCCTGGAGCTTGTTTGAACTGTAAGCGTTAGCCCTTGACATTTACAAGCACCGAATTCACCCACAAAACGGAAAGATCCAATCTTACAAGAAATCATCGCTCTGACTTACCTGGGCAAACTTCACACCCATTCGCTACGGCGTCCTTCGGCCAATCCTCCGGCACGCTTCTTGTACCGACTTCCCGGATATTCCCGAGATTTCATCCGCCAGCCAGAAACGGGCGGCGGGGGGGAGGAATCAAGTGTGTTAACCCCCAGGACTGGATACGGTGGGAGAAGAAAACAGCTGAACTCTCCCACAACCCAATCCCTCCCTGAAAGCCAGAGGAGAAGGTTCTAAGCTGACACTTTAAAAATAGCCACTAGTATTTTTGATCCTGAAAGCAGGATTCTGATGGGAGGAGGGGGGCAGTGAGGGGAATCCACTGGCAGAGGATTTTCTAGTCGGACTCACTTCCTTATCAGAGTCGATAGCCAAAGCAATCTCCGGTGATATCCAGGAGATCCAATCCGGACCAAGACTCCTAAGAGACGCTGCAAACTCCTGCCCGTGTTGGAATCCCACTCACTCAGTTCTCAGTGTGACATGCTCTGGGGCTGAGTTTATGCCGCTCTGAACATCATCCAGGTCTGGAGCCGCTTGCTGATCCCAGGTTGCTGCGAAGAATTCAGGCGGAATCCCCTTGTAAATAGCTCCAGTTACTTGTTTCCGCCCAGGAATGGGAAGAACCAAGACGCGTTTCAAAAGCAGAGGTCTCAGTCTGCTGTCGCTCTCCCTGCTTTACCCCAGGGTTGGCCCGAAACAAATCAATGAAGCTGAAGCCCACCCTCGGCCCATCTGCCAGGCTGAATCCTCAGGTCCTGGTGCTTCCCGCAGGACACAACCTTTCCTACCCCGTATACGAGCTCCGATCCGTTTTCTTCCATGCTTCTCCAAAGCCCTAGGAAAGCTGGTGTCACTCCCACCCCATGTCTGGGGAGAGAAGTTCTTGAGAACATCCAAAGGACAAAACTCTCCCTGTTTTTCCTTATGTCCCTCCAGGCACAGGGAGAGGCTGAATGGGAAGGAGAAAGGTCCGGGGGCGTATGGATGAGAGGCCCAAACTCCCCCTGTTCTTTTCCTGTGAGCCTCTCCAGAATGTGGGCAGCAGATCTGAGAAGAACTGGAGTCCTCTTGATTGCATCGCTGGGGAAAGCAAAGCAGGAAGCCCCAGTCAGATGTTCATTCATCTGTCCCGCTCCCCTCCCCACCTCTTAGCAGAGGGGGGGTGCAGATTTTCACAGAAGAGCTTCAGGCCGCTGCACAGATAAATCAACAGACAGAAGCACCTGCTCCTGGACGAGCAACTGGGTATGGGAGGCGCTCGGCCCAGCCCTGGGCTGCACCATGTGTTTAAAACGTGAACTGGGGCCGGGGAGGGGGGAACCAGAGAGGGGAGGGTGCAGGGAAAGGCGGGGGGGAGGTTGTCTAAAAAAAGATGGAAACAGATGTAGCTGGAGCCAAGCTGCCTCTGATCTCTCCTGGGGAGCTGACAATCGGTGATGCTCAGCGGGTGGAAAGAACCCAGCGGGGCTCTGTGGAGACACCGGCTGAGGATCTGGCCCTGAGCGCTGCGGGGCTCTTCTCAGCCCGAGCCTGGAATGCTTTGCAGCTATCGCTCCTCTTCTCCATGAGCTCTCGAAATCAGACCTCCCCTCGTCTCCTCTTCCCCCTGAGCATCAGTCCTGCCAGCTCCCGAGCCCGAGACCCTGGGGCTAGATAATGAGGTGCAGAATTCTCGTTTGCTACAGCGAGGGCGTCTGGCCTGCCTGGGCAGCCCCGCAGCACGGCCTGAACTTCCGGGGCACCCCAGCCATCCGTAGTGCGTAGCCGTGTGAAACGAGGGTCGAATGGCTGCTGCATCAACTGGGGCGTGTTTTACACTCGCTTGGCACCAATGCCACTGGCTCCACGGCAAGAGAGAATCGGGCCCCTGGTCTGGAGTCTGAACCCCACGACCACTGCCTCATATCCTACATCCGTATTTGCAGGGAGGCGTGGCCTAGATGGCTGAGCACAGGGCGGGGACTCAGGAGACCTGGGTTCTGGTCCTGTCTTTGCTGGGTGACCTGGGGTGAAGCTCCGTGCCTCAATTTCCCCATGTGCCAAATTGGGATAGCGACGCTGCCTTCCTTTGTGAAGGGCTTTGCAAGCTACTGAGGAGAAGCGTTTGGTATTACGAGCTGGATGGTCCAGTGGGTAGGACACTGGGCCAGCACTCAGGAGATCTTGGGTCTATTCCTGGTTCTGACATGCTGTGTCGCTTTTCTGTTCCCCTTTCTCCTGGCTTGGCCTGTAATACGAAGTAATAACCCGATTGTCTAGCGGTGCACGTTCAGAACAATGCCGTGATCGCCGAGGGAGGAAAGTTTTCTAAACCTCTCCCGACCATCACCCCTCCCCAGTCACAGGAGACAAGGCTGCAGAGATGGAAAAGACCTCGTGGGGTCTTGGTGTCCCCCTGGGTGGGGTCCGTCCCCCAGGACTCTCCCTCGGTGGCACCTGTGACTTTTTATTCTACTTCAAGTGGAAGGGGAGGGGAAAAGAAAGCTCTATTCGAGGAGCAAACCGTAGGGCTGCTGTGCTTATGGTATCTGGGCTTGATTTGCCCTTTGGTCTCCGCCCTGCCCTGCTCCCCTTCTCGCTCTCACATTCCCCCTCCCTTTTTATAATCGACCAGGCAAATGGCAGTGGGATGCCATGCTCAGCCCCGGCATGCCAGTGCTGATTGGTCAGAAAGCCCGACCCACGGGCCCGTGCGGGGTGACGCTTTGGGGCTAGTTACCCTCCCCCGACAGCTGCTGCCACCTGTGCTGGGACCTGAGTTCGAAAGACGGAACCAACTCCCCAAAGGGGCTGTTCACCGGGGGGCCCTGGCCCTCGGGCTTCAAATAAGGAAGCCAAGTGAGCACACTGGATGCTTTTTAACCCCTTTGGCTACTAATCCGCCCCTCCACATGCTGCTCTGTCATTGTCAATAGGCTGTTAGGAGAGACCTGGGACATCCAGCAGCTACACAGGTGCCTTCTACCTGGACGTACCTGGGACATCCGATCTCTACAAAGGTGCCTTCTTCCTGGACATACCTGGGACATCCAGCAGCTAGACAGGTGCCTTCTACCTGGACGTACCTGGGACATCCAGCAGCTACACAGGCGCCTTCTACCTGGACGTACCTGGGCCATTGATCAGCACAGGAAATGGCAGAGAAGTGAGTGGAGTTGTCCCCGGAGTGTAGTGCGTTGCACTCTCCCCTCCAGGAATCGGAGCAGAGGATTCTGGGATGTTGTTAGATAAATGTCTATCAGGGATGGTCTAGACAGTATTTGGTCCTGCCATGCGGGCAGGGGACTGGACTCGATGACCTCTCGAGGTCCCTTCCAGTCCTAGAATCTATGAATCTATGAATAACCGCACTTTTTTGCTCTTCTCTTGTGCCTTTCATCAAAGGATCTCAACTCCGTGTGACCTCCCCTGGACGCTGAATCGTCTCTTCCCGCCACCCAAATAGCTATCATGGCTCTCCTGTATCTCGAGTATGTATAACAAGGAACTAGATAATAGTTCTGTGATTTAGCTGATGCTCAGGAAATGATGAGACGACGACGCTGATCATTATTGTTAATGCCTTAGAGGGCGCTCGGAGCTACCCGCACACAGAGGAAGAAACGGTCCCCTCTCCAAAATGTTCACAAGCGAAATCTGACATGTACCGAACAGCCTGAGGTGCAACTAGACACAGAGCTGAATTAGAAACCCCGATCCACATCCAAAGTCTGTGGCCCATCCTCATGGAAATTCAGACACGTGATGGGATACACAGGCAGGGGGTCCAGCCGAACTTGAGAGGAGGGTGCTGTTCACAACCCGGCAGATTCCCATCTTGCTGACCCTATCGTCTTCTTGTTTCCTGTCTGCCTGTCTCCACCTGTTGTCTCTCAAGTTCTATTTGGATTGTTGGCTTTTTGAGGCAGGGGCTGGCTATATTTGTCCAGCATCTAGCGCACATTCCTGCACCGTGGCTGGGGCTCAGAGACATAACTGCATACAAATGATAACTTAGCTAGACAAGAAATCTGCTTCTTTACAGAGCTGGGATGTTGAACGTGCAGCTTGGCATGATGGGGAGGGGGGGAACCCTTGAATTCTTCTTTCCACAAAGAGTTGAATAGTGATTTTCTTCTGGTTTCTTTTTTCTTTTCTGCATGTTTGAACTGGGAGGAAATAAGAACACGCGTCTTTTCCTTTCTGTCTCACTCTCTGGGGTCAGATTTCAGAGAGCAATTTCCAAACGCCCAGCGCCCACAACTGGCACTAGATTTTCTATCGAATGGTAACAAGCTAGTCCCCCTTACTGTAGCATCTGAGCACGGCACAATCATTTCAAGGTAATTATCCCCACAGTCTGCCGGTAAGGCAAGGCCATGCTGTCATCCCCATTTTACAGATGGGAAACCGAGGCACAAGAGAGGCTAAATGACTCGCCCAAGGTCACACAGGGAGTCTGTGACGGAGCAGGGAATTGAACGCAGGTTTCTGAAGGCGTAGGCTAGCACCCGAACCGCTAGCCCGCAACTGCCACTCTCTTGCCAACTAGCTCAGATCCCTTTAGCCACCTCACTAAGGGCCATCTTTTTCAAGCGCATTCAGCACCTCCCCGTGGCGTGGGACAATGCTGAGCAGCTTTTGCAAACAGCTCAGCATCCAAGTTCTTTGCGTCTCTGAAACGCTGACCCCATCTCAGTGTGAACTCCAGCCGGACCACTTTGCAGAGTTGCCTTCTCCTGCTGCCTTGCCCCTCCCTCCCCTGAATGCTGGGCAAAGCTTCTGAATCAAACAGAGCCCCACCCTCCATGCGATTGCCACCCGAAAGGAGAAATAATCCCCCAGGCTCAGACCAACCTTGCTTGAAATCCAGCTCAGGGTTTTCCCAAAATCAGTCCCAGGCCTGTTCCTACCTCAACCCTCTTTAGCTGGGAGGGCAGCGTACCTGGCACAGGGGTTGGGTTTGCAAGGAGAAGTACGATCCGGGGAAAGCGGCGCTCCTGGTGAGGATGTGCAGAAGGAGGGTAGCGTGGACAGGAAAACAACATAGCTTGACTTAATTTTGTAGTGTAGACATGCCCTGATTCTTGGGCCCAAAACCTAGGGCGAGCAAGCCAGGAGGCCTGTGCAGTGTGTGCAGAACTCCACCGGGGGGCAGCAACGTCTAAAAAGTGGGGCAGGCTGCTCCGTTTGACTTCTAAAGACTTTGGAAAAACTCTAGTTTCGCCATTTGTCCCCACATGTCAGAACCACTCCTGGGGGATCTTTCCATTGGCTGCAGCGCCTCAACTGCCTGGGGCGCAATGCAGCGAGAACCGTCTGTTCCCCAGTCACTCAACGGCGCTGCGCCTATATGCTGGGGAGATGGAGGGTGCTGGGGAAGTGGGACAGGGGAGGCATGGCCGTTCTGGGAGAGGTGTGCTGGTCTCTACCTAATCACACTCACCGGCTTGGTGGAAAGAAGCCAGGCCCCGATCCTCCAACGTTCTTAGGCGCTTTACTCCAAAGGTGCCTAAAATACCTTCCAGGATCTGCACCCAGGACTTCATGCGCACAAGACTTTGTCCCCGGTTTTTCTGGAGCAGCTGGGTGTTGAAACTGGCTACTTTGTTCCTGTGTCTAAAAGCCAAACCCCTCTGAAAATTCAGCCCAGGGAGTTGAGGCTTTCCATACAGGTGTTATATAATCAGAGGTGGGAGTGTACACCTGCTCTAGCTACTCTCCTTCAGTCTGATGTATCTGGGCCTCGATTTCCCCTCCCTGTTGTGTGTATTTAGCTTGCAAGCTCTTCGGGTCAGGGATTCTCTCTCACGATGTGTGTCTGCAGTGCCCAGCGCAATGGTGCCCTGAGCTTAGCCCTACTGGGTGTTACCATTTTTATCATCACCATCAAAGTAGCCCTGGATTTCACAATCTAAACCCATCTGTATGTCCCCAGCTAGCCCCAGACTCAAAGTTTGCTGGAGCCACCTGGTCCTCTGCAGACACTCCCCTCCCCCTTCCCTCTTCTGTAAGGGAGGGGAAGCATCTAAGAGGTTTCTCCTCCTGATTGATTGGCAGGTCTCATTCCCAGACCTTTTTGCACAGAACCCTTGTTGCAGATCAAACCCGCCTCATTTGGCCTCTGGGCCACGCAGTGAATTAAGACAAAGCCACCAGGCTGCAATTAGAGATAAGGAACTGTTGATAATTATCCAGAGAGGAGAGGAGAAGGATTCAAACTTGGGCACGGAATGGGGGAGAGTAGGCGGGAGTGGACAGTTTGCCCGAGACGTGGAAATTTGCATGAAAATGCACCGAGCTGAATGAGGTTCCATTAATATCAGAATCTCAATGACTCGAATGTCATCTCCCATTATCAGAGGGGTTTTATTTGAATTCTCTCTTTAATTTTTTTAATTTCACTTTGATTGATTTTCTCTCGCATTCAGCCGATCGGCGCGTACACAGACTGACAGTGCCGATGTGGCCTCTCTTCTAACCCCGGGCGGGGAGAGGAAAGAGGATTTGATTGAATAAGAATGAAACTCCCGGGACTGATTCTCTGCCATCCTGCCCCCTTCGCACTATCGTTCGCACCAGTGCGAAGTTGCATGCATTAGGCTAATGGTGGGGTTTCACATTCCACTCTGCACTGGTGTGAGCGGCGGCACTAGGGGCAGAGCAATGGAACCCAATGTGCATTAGCGGGGTAGGGTGAGTTCAGTGGTTTGAGCATTGGCCTGCTAAACCCAGGGTTGTGAGTTGAATCCTTGAGGGGGCCACTTAGGGATCTGGGGCAAAATCAGTACTTGGTCCTGCTAGTGAAGGCAGGGGGCTGGACTCAATGACCTTTCAGGATCCCTTTCCAGTTCTATGAGAGAGGTATATCTCCATATATATATATATTTATTTATTTTGCTCATGATAGTTACTTTGGCTGATCTAAGAGATAGAGCATTAGATTGGGACTCAGGAGACATGGGTGCCAATCCTGGATCGACTTCTGGCTTGCTGGGTAGCCTTGGGCAAGTTATTTCCTCTCGCTCGCTCTGTGCCTCAGTTTCCCCATCCGTAAAATGGGGATAATGAAGCTGACCTCCTTTGTCACGAGTTTTAAATTCTACTGATATAAAGTGCTATGGAAGAGCTGGGGACTGTCATTAAATGAGATCAGTAGTGTTGGAAACTCAATTTTTACCATGAGCCTTCTCATCGTTTGTTTGTTTTTTCTTAAAGCCCCGGTGGCTCAACTCAAAAGACTGCATGAAAACCTCAACTTTCTTTTTTTTTGTTTTAAAGTTTGTACCCTTGAGGGCTGCCGAGAAAAACTTGAAAATGTGACCTGAGTGTGACCCCAAAGGCTCAGAAATTAGAAGGCAGATTAAAACTAACCAAATATTATTTATATTAAAAAAAACCAACTTGGGATTTTGAAGTCAGTCTCATGATTTCTGGATGCTTGGGGTTGTTCATGCTGGATCAGAACTAGGCCCACGATGCCTTGCTCCCCTGCCGTATTCCTCACTGTCTTTGTAACAGTCCTCGCTGCTCACAGGACCACATTAAAATGCACCTAAATGCTTCATTAACAGGCATGTGATAAAGCAGATCCAAAGAATTTTAAACCTTTTCTGCAAGAGAGGGCGAGGCTCGTGTTGTGGGCAGTTATGTTTCTTCTACTACATTGTCCTATATAAACTAGAGATCAACACAGACCAGCCCCTAAAATTAGGGGTTACCTGGAAATTCACAGTCCCACCTGTCCCGAAACAGAGGCCTTGTTTGGTGCTGGTTCAGAAGCCTTGGAGGAGGCACGCAGGAGGTCTTCATCTAGCAGCTTGGATCAGAATCCAAGCCCATGTAGGGCTGTCTCTCTCTCTCTCTCTCTGTATCCCCATTGAGAAAGACTAAAGAGGGATGGGTTTCAGAGTAGCAGCCGTGTTAGTCTGTATCCGCAAAAAGAACAGGAGTCCTTGTGGCACCTTAGAGACTAACAAATTTATTTGGGCATAAGCTTTTGTGGGCTACAGCCCACTTCATCGGATGCATGCAGTGGAAAATACAGTAGGAAGATATATATATACACAGAGAACATGAAACAATGGGTGTTACCATACACACTCTAACGAGAGTGATCAGTTAAGGTGAGCTATTACCAGCAGGAGAGAAAAAAAAAACTTTTTGTAGTGGTAATCAAAATGGTCCATTTGCAGCAGTTGACAAGAAAGTGTGAGGAACAGTGGGGGAGGGGGGAATAAACATGGGAAAATAGTTTTACTTTGTGTAATGACCCATCCACTCCCAGTCTTTATTCAAGCCTAATTTAATGGTGTCCAGTTTGCAAATTAATTCCAATTCAGCAGTCTCTCGTTGGAGTCTGTTTTTGAAGTTTTTTTGTTGTAATATTGCGACTTTTAGAGGGATGGAATATTCAGCTTTCTGGAGTATCTTTGTCGCTCCCACTTTGACGAGAAAGAAAGATAAATAAATGAAAGGTCCCCGCCCCGCATGATCAGACATTAAGTCCCCCATCCAACATCGTCAGACAAACTTGCCAGCTTTCCTGGGGCCAGATTTTCCAGGGTTCAACTCCCATTTGAGCACCTAAATAAGAGCCAGATTCTCTAATCTGGCTCTTCAGATGTTTAAATAGGAGCTCAACTACTTTTAGCACCTGTCCCCCTCGCCAGGTCTCTGAACCCCGGGCACCAGCCCAAGCCTGGACGGCTACACTGTTAATTTTAGCCCTGCAGCCTGAGCCCTGCAAGCCTGACTCGGTTGACCTGGGCTCTGAGACGGGCTGCTGTGGGTCTTTTTTTGCGGTGTAAATGTAGAGCTACTCCGCTGATGGGGACTCGAGAAAACCCATGCACAGCCCGACCTTTCCATCTGCATATGATACAAGTAAAATGAAGGGACCTAATACATTCGCTCCGATTCGGATCTCTGTCTGCACCGGTGTAAGGCCAGAGCAAATCCACTGGAGGTTAATTGAGCTACGGCTGAGTTACACAGGCGGACGTAACAGCAAACAGAATCGGGCCCATCATGTACAGCTTTTATTGGGAAGATGTTTGTAGGAAAGTTGCTGTACGCAAAAATAAGAGCCCGGGTTATCAGAGCTGACCCGGCGCTTGCAAACCTGAAATCAGCCGTCTCTGTGACATACGCCAGGAGTTATGAAAGAATCTTCGACTGCTTTCAGCAAAACGATCCATTTTTGCACAGGGAAGAGGCAGTCCAGGGTTGGGGAGCGAATGGTGATTTTTTTTCCCTCTACGGGCATTGGGCTGCCTCTGGGATCTGCCAAAGGGTATGTGGGTGGGGGAGGATTCCTCGAAACCCTTGAGCTCTCCTGGGGTCACGTTAGCTCTTGTAGGGGGGAAACTTCCCCTTGTTCAAAATGTTAACAGAACAGGAGGCGGGGAAGTGAACCCCAATCCTTGATTCTAGTGGCTTCGCGCATGGGACACACACACACACACACACACGACTAGGGAACCCTGTACACTCTGAGAAATTCTGAAATCAGCCTTTGTACATTTGTTTTAATTGTGGTGAAGTGACCCTGGAATCTTCCATGTTTTCTTGGCCGAGTTAACGGGGTGGGCGAATATTTGGCCTTGGAGCTTACAGGAAATTAGTGTTCTCAGCGTCACCTGGTTAACAAAACAATGTGAGACTTTGGGAAACAGATTCCTGTTAAGTTTTTTATATATATGTAGAGTGCGTGTGTGTATAGATCTAAAAATATAGGCCACAATCTTGCAAATCCACAAACTTGTGGTTAAGTCCCATTAATTTTAGTGCGGTTACCCACATGTTGAAAGCTAAGCATATGTATAAGCATTTGCAGGATAAGGGCCATAGAGAGACATATCGGTCTGTAATATTCTTTACTGAATGTTTTAAAAATTGTAATTCCATCCACCAAGTCATTTTGGGAGAGGGAGGTTTGTCCAAGCAGCTGTGAGGATGAGCGATCTTTCTGAGTTTGCCGTATGGAATAAGCTGTATTAAAATATTGCACTAACAGAAGCAGAAATGTGACAAGCTAAGGGAGACACTGGAGCACTGTACAGGATTTGGGAATAAAGATCTGTCCTGCGAATCCATTTCACTGGAACTGGAACTGCAACGTGCACTAAAATCGCTGAAGACATTTCAATCCTCTTCCCTCCCGGCGGCATTTCACTGGCTCTGAGTTCACGGGGAGCAGATAGGAGTAAATATGAATCAGGTCAATGCCACCAGGAATGCAGCAAAGGAGTGAATTCAATCAGATTAGAGGGTGGTTAGGTTTTTTTTTCTTTTCTCCACAATGCCATTCAAGGCCTGGAAAGGCAGTCCCTGTCCCCTTGAACCAGTCCATCTCTGAAGCACTGCTATGCAAATTGGTCATTCCTTTTGCAAGCTACATTAAGACTTCGGTAAGCAGCAACTGCAGGGGTAAGACACTTGCTTTGGGGTTGTCGGGCTATTTTAAGAGAGAGAGAATTGCTTAATTTCTTTCTTTGGCTACACAAGAATCAGGACAGAGCAGAATGATCTTGATTTTATCTTCCTGCGGGTTTTTTTTAATCGAAAAAGGGGTTGGGGGGGAAGTGTTTCTTTTCTGCCTCTGAATAGTTCCAACTCGAATTTAGTCCATGTCCAGCTAATATTTAACTTGGGGCTACGAATGTATTTGTTCCAAGCCCACATTGCGTAGTGTTTAGAGCTATAGGGAAACGAAGCTTTGTACGCCCTCCAAACTCTGCTACTGTCGTTCCCAAATGAACCTGGCTTCTGGGGTTATGGATGTGGTATACAGATGTATAACACTGTTTCTTACACTTTCAAAAATAAATCAGACGACAGCATCCTGAGAGCTAGGGAGTAGCGATGCAGGCTAGCTGAGCAGCAAATTGAATTCAGACGCACTGAATTATAAACATGGCGGGGTGGAGAACGGTGCAAATTACATGATCGGCTTTTGAAAGACACATTTATCAGTTAACAAATCACTCCCGCACAATAGACCTCTTGCAACAATGGGAAGAGTCTGTATCATTCCTGTATTACCATGGTTTCTTTTTGTTGCTGCAACTTTCTGGCTGCCTAGCAAACTTTTTAATTGGTGGACTTGGAAGAAATTCTCCTCCGCTGTTTTCTGGCTGGTTTTTGTTTCAGTAAAAGCATATGCGACAAACAGATTAAAAAAAAGAAGAAGAAGAAGCAGGCAACATCCTTTTTTGCACACATTAAAAACTCATCCCTCAGTTCTCAGGCTATGAGTTGCTTCTTTGGTACAACTATGCATTAGGACTGCAAAGAGTTAATATGCAAATGATCAGATAGACACAGCACGTCCATCAAATATACATCCCTTCGTGGTGATGGATTTTTAAAAATTTAATAGGCCTGTCAATCACATCACGTTCCTGGGACCTTTAGGCTGCAAACTCTTGCAGAACTCTTTCTTTATATGCCAAATTCTGCCCCTTAGACTTTGCTGCAGTCTTTAAAGCCAACTCTGAACATAAGAGCTATCCATAGGCAGGTTAAAAAGAAATCTACTCCGCAAATGAAATTTACAAGCAAAGAGTATCATGTTGCACACTAGGTGGGACAAATCAGGCTCACTGTTTGTTTTCATGTGTTTATAATTTCTTTTTTACCCCTGCATTTCGTGAAACTCTTGTACCCAGAGGAGGAAATTTTATTTTAGATAGGTCGAATTGCACACTCGGGGGACGGTGGGGGTGGGGTTGTCTGTGTTGACATCCCTGTTTTAAGCATGATGGCAAATAAGAAAAAAAAAAAAAACTAAAGAGAGAGAGAGAAACACCTGACTGTGAGTGGAATAAAATCTGATCCAGGGATTCTAAAACACAGCGGGGCACTGATAGAAATGGGAGTTGTTCGGCTAAGAGGGAAATTTTCTAGGCCCTTTCTAGGCGAGTCTCACCTTCCGTCCATGTAACATGCGCGAATTCAGCTTTGCGCGGTCGGCAAAAACAAAAGGAGAAAAATAACCATTTAAATACCATACCTGTAGGGTGGGTGATTCCGTCCGCCATGACGCTCAATGTAATTTTGACGATACGCGATTTTCGCTTTACGATGAGACTCGCCTGTACCTGTAAATAAGCAACAGGCAACACTACGAAGGAAAGGATGCCGGAATGCTGCTTAGCATCTTGTAGGAGGCCATGGATTTTGCTGCTTTTTAAAAGACACTGGTGACAGGAAGAGAGGTGGAAATCCCATCTATCTTGAGTTAAACAAACACTGCTGTCACTATTACAGCATCATGAAAAGGGACCTTGAGGTGACCGGTGCACAGGTTTATTGGAGTGCAATACAGCCCTTTATGCCCATGCAGTGAAAGTGCAATCAGGCAGTGTAAGTCCATGCAATGGGATGTTTAAGTGCAATAATATGATGGATATAGGACATGTACAATGTATATGAAGTTTGCAAAACCCAACGTGCCCTTTCACCTTGGGGAATGATTGTTTTTAACGGGTGAGTAAACAAGACATGTCACGATGGTAAAAGGGCCGGTGAGCCGCTCTGGGCCTGGAATGATTATTTTTCATGGCAGTGTAGCAAGGTTGCTCTGTTCATTCTATGCATGATATGCCCTGATCCTGCAAAGGCTTATTCGTGTGATTCATTTCACAGATGGGCATGTTCTGTGGACTAAAACAGGGCCACTCCCATGTGTAGGTCTTTCAGGATCGTGGCCTCACATATACGGTGATGGCGCGACAAAAAACCCAGAGACATCACCGTGTGTGTGAGGATCCTGCAAACGCTACCCTCCAGCTAAGGATCCACACTGCGCGGTACTCACGTGAGCAAAGCTACTCCCAGTTTGCAGTGTCGAGCCCTAAACTTATCTCGACACCTTCATTCGCTGGGATACTCTGTGACTGTCATTTTCCCCTGCACTGTTCAATTGTACACCTCACCCCGTCGCTGTTTTCAAAGGTCTGCTTTAGACACAATTGGATTTTCGTTTTCCAAAAGAAGCATATTTTTCAGGCTAGAGGAGACAATGCAGCACATCTGTATCACAGGGCAGATGCATTACAAAGTGATCAAAAAGAGCTAAACATCCTAGGACAGAAATGTCCTACTTCCTTCAGAAACACTTACATTCAAATGGGAATATTTCCTTTTACAGTAATGTATCTTTAATGCAACTAAATATACTTGGGAAATATCACTCATGCAACTGATCCTAAAATTGCATCAAATGTACTTATTTTGTTACAATTTTCTTCCAAAATGGAATCTCGGCTTTCTGTAATGTGCGGCATACCCTAATCACTCTTTTCTATAGAACTCTGCAAAGGTACTTAGCATGAAAGATGCTAAGCAAAATAAATGATATCGAACCATGTCGCATCTTTATCGGGGTGAATGCTTTTCTTTTCAGCCGCTAAAAGGCTTTAATATACAAAAGCCGCTGAAAGAAAAGTGATCTTTTAAAATAACCAAAAACAAATAAGGTGGGTTAATTTTGGATTCATATTTTTTTTCTGTGAGAGATTCGAATGCAATCAGTTTGTCAAGATGACGCTTGATAATGTAACTTTGCATATATTGTCCTGTGACTGAGGGAAACAAATCCCATTAGAAAAACGGAATGAAAAACCGAAGGGATAAAAAACAATTTAAAGCAGAATGGAAAATATTGCCCACAGTGCAAATATAAAAAAAAAACAACACCTTTGTTTGCAAAGGGATGAACGGATTCTTGCTTAAAACTAGCTCGGGTCAGGTCTAAATGTCCCTGATGCTTGGAAAAGTTTGAATTTTAGACAGAACTTTGCAGCTGGGGCTAGAAGGACCAGATGTCCCAATTTTATAGGGACAGTCCCGATTTTTGGGTCTTTTTCTTATATAGGCTCCTATTACCCCCCATCCCCGTCCCAATTTTTCACATTTGCTGTCTGGTCACCCTACGGGGGCTCCTTGCTACTTAAAATAATTGTGAAATCCATTCAAAATGGAAATAAGGGTTTGACTCCTGAATCCCCATGGAAAGAGGGTAGGGGCCTGTTAATTCTCAAAAATGTCTCAGGACATGAATATATTTCTAGCCCCCACAAGAATTTGTTGGAAAATTAATCATTTTGTTTCTCAAATCCATATATACTCTGGCTCCTTGCACCCTTTGATTAGGTGTGCCTTTAGCTATCATTTAATTGTTTTTAACTTATTCTCCTTACTATAAACACCGGTACTGGACATGTACATCTCAATTGTACCTGACTGTGCTCATTTCAGTCCTAAAAGTATTTACACTCCACGCCTGTTAATTACCTCCTCACTTTTATCATTGAAAATTATTAAGATCAGAAATCACCAACCATGAAACTAAGGTTTTAAAGAGACACTTTCTACCAAAAGAAGGCACCTCACAGAGTTTAAGGTTTCCTCTATGCCTAATTTTTTTTTTTTTTTAATTTCCCTTCATTTGGGGGGTTGTGTCCCACATTCGGCTGTTGAGAGGCATGACTGGCCATGAGAACGGAACAGAATCAAACCCCAGACCTAACCCTCCTTGATGCAAAACCTTTGGGCACAGAAAACAGTCCTGGTTACAGAGATGTGGCGCTGTGAGAAACGGACTTGGAGGTGTTTTCTGCCAGGGTCACCTTCAGACGCTTTCGAATGTCTCGGAGAACTTTACTGCAGATGTTGCCCAGAAGCGATTGCCAGCTAGTGAGTGCGATTTGTAAGGCATGGTCATTTAATCTAGTTACTGAAGGCAAAATTGGTGCATTTTTAAGGGTAGCTGCTAGATAGTAAACGTGATCCCTTTAACATGTCAGTCTCTTGATCAAATATGAAGCCATCTACTTCCCTTCAATCTGCTTTTTGGCCATTTAGGGCCTGATTCACTTTGAACCCCTTTGACACCACTCGGGCAGCATAACAGGGACTTAAGCGAAACCCGTTTTAAGGCCCTTTTGCACTGCCCTAGTGCTCCAAGAAGCAGCAGCGGAACTAAGAATCTGGCCCTGCGTTTGTGTTTGCTCTGAGCTGGTTAAACCCGTTTCATTTAAAGGGGCCTCATCACCGATTCCAGATCACATTGCCCGGCCTCCTGTGTGGTCATTTATGCCAGGTGTAAGCCGATTTGCTAGCGTTTTACACTGCCTCTGCTTTGCACTGGCGTAAAATGACTGCACACAAAGTACGGGGCAAATGGAGAACAAGCCCCATAAAGTACAATTTAAATACAAATCCTTCCGCTTTGTTAAAAGACATGCTAAATACCCCAGGCGCATAAGGGCTTTCCGTGGTGTGGAGAATAGAGCTGATTTATTATGTAGGGAATTATCTGGCTTCAATTGCTTTATTTTTTAAATCCTACTTAATAGTTATTTATGTGCAAGTGTCTTTTATGCGCTTTTCCAAGCGAGCTGCATATACATCCAGCTCTGAGGAACTTGGTACTTTTGCCTTCGATAAATAGCGAAAGTTGCTTCAACATGTGCAGAAAATACTTTGACAATTGCAAACAGAGAGATAGAGCTTTGAGGCTATCTAAGGTAATTGTAAATAAAGGGTGACCGCTGTAGAAGAATACACGCACGGCAGAGGAAATACAATTGCCGTGGCAATTGCGATCACTGTACGAAATATATACTAGAGAGAAAACACAGCGTTTGAAACCTTCTGTAACAATTAAACATCGTTCTTTGTGCTGTGTTTTAAAATCCATTTTTCAGTGTTCAGTCTTTGTTCCTTTTTAAAAAATAAACGCAGCAAGAAGAGTTCAAAAAAAAAAATCGGTCTGTCCATTTTTTATGATTGTCTTATTTCGGTTTGTTTCGTAACACTGCAGAAAAGATTCCTTAGGATAAAAAGATTTCTCCTCTCTGGCATGAGAGGTGTGAAATGGCATGCAGATGAGACTCATTTAGCACTGTGCAGAGCGTTTTAAAATACAAATTAATGAAGTCAAGACTGACGCAATATTGCTGGTTGATGTTTCCTTTCTAAATTGCTTACTCCTTCCTTCTTATTACTGCTCCGTGCGTGCTGGGTATGAAGAGCTTGAAGAACTATACAGGCTAAAAAAGAGAAAGGTTAACAATTCAGCAAGGTAGTTTTTAATATAATTTCTTACAAACACATAATTTTGGTAAGGCTAGGAAGACTGCGGCATGCAAAGTCCCTAAGATATCAAAAGGAGAAAACGGTTTTTAGGGGGGTGAGGGGAAGATTAAGATTTGTATTCAGGATGAAATTGAGTTGTTTTAGAATGCAAATAAAATTGCTCATAGGGAAACCTAAGTTCCTGACTACACAAACTATCCAGGTCAAAGAGAATTCTCCTTGTTTTGTTTATTCTGTACCTCTGCAGCTGAATCCCCCAAAGACATGGTTAACTTGAAATCTCATCACTTTCCGAAAATGAGTTAAAAGCAGTGTCATGTCCCCCACCTGCCCCCGAAGCCCTGTGTCAAAGTTTGAGGTTTTATGGTCACGTTTTCCTATTTTTAATCTTTTTCCTCTCTCCCACTTCGCTGCGTAACAAAAACCCAACATCCTAACTGATGATTCAGGGGAAAAGACAAAATGGACAGAGTGCTATCAAATGCACAAATGAAACAAACAAACAAAAATAACATTTGTTCTCCAATATCTTTTATCTTAAGGGTTACTTTAACAACATCAGGTTAATAATATTCAAACAGAAGTGTAGTTTTTTAAGTTGATTATGTCCCTTAGTCGTAATTTCTACTAAAAAGCAGCCTTTCATCTGAGGAATGCAAAGTCCTTTATAAACACTGATCAAATCTTTCTAACCCACCTTAATGAAGCAGGGGTTATTTATTGTCCTTATTGTACAGAGGTACGTAGTAGCCAGCCTGCAAGCCGGTCTCTGCGCTCAGGTCCTTTGGTGGCTTTTATTGAATGTTATTTTTTTTAAATAGTATAAATACAAAACGGATTTAGCACTCTGATTTATAGCAGGGTGTAAGGATTTGTTGAGTCATTTTAAATCAGAACCAGAGAAGGAGGTTTCATAATGGTATTTAGTTTAATGTTAGATCAAGCCTGAAGGAATTCTAATTCTAAACAACAATTATTTACACATTTCCCACAGGACATTGTACCTAGAATAGATCTGGGATGCAGAGACAGATATACAGAGAAATATAGATATATAAAATCCAGATGAGTCTGTCTACAATGGAGAGACAAACTTGCATAAGCAATTGAAACATCAGTTTTTACGCCTGTGCATACAGACCTAAGACTCAGACAGCGAATAAATAAGGGTGATTAAGAGAATTTCCTTCACTGTGTTATTTAAAAAAAACCCTTTGCAGAATTCAGATCTTCCTGATTGTTGTTACTGGTGACTAGATAATGAGGATTAACTGATCAACCCCTGTAAAATCTCACTTTCTATAGAGTCTACCTTGCTTAGGCAGGTGTTTCATCTACTTGATGTATAGAGGTTGTATTAAATAACTTACTCTAAAGGGAAATTAAATCTATCTGGCTAGGTATTTCTAGTGCAACATTGCTGTGGTACCTAGGCAACCAATAATTAAATTATACATCTAATCTAACTATCTATTTAATATGTAGATAGATGCATAGGTATACACATACATGAGACAGTTCTTTATCTATCTATCTATCTATCTATCTATCTATCTATCTATCTATCTATCTATCTATCTATCTCCATACAGCCCCTCTATCTATCTATCTATCTATCTATCTATCTACAAAGATGCTAAGCAAAATAGTTTGCTTAGGAGTCCTGCATCCCATGCCTCACTCTTTAGCAGGAATATTTGATGGGCAGCAGTCATTTTAAGACAGCCAAGTGTGAGAACATGGCAAATGGTGTTTCACTGACCATCTTGTCTAATTTTGTGTCTTTACTATTTTGTGGGGTCCTTTTAAAATATCCGTTTCTAACACACACCCTGATACAACAGTTGGTAAAGGAACACCAGTCCTTCTTGGGTTTAAACCTGGCATTTAACCAATTTGTGCCTATTTTCCAGAAGTTATTAGTCATATTTATACCACGCACAAAAAATGTACTGGGGGCTTGATCTAACTTCTGTTGAAGTCAATGAAAAGATTGTCATTTGATTTCAATAGGCATTGGATTGAGACCTACATGACATGTGAAACTATTGCCATATTCCCTGCTCAGATAAATTTAAAATTTAGCTATTTTTTTTTAAATAACTAAAACATAATAGGTAATTTGTAGAGGTGCTAAAGTCAGTTTGATGTTTGTGGCTGGGGAGAATTTTGTAGAAAATTAAATCTTTTGCCCCATTGGTCAACGATTGGATTTTTTAAAAGGATCTGATTTTGCAGTGTACTAAAACTAAAAATGCAATTGTTTGTTTGCAACATGAGCTGCAAATTCGATTTAAAAATGGGTGTGTGGATGCAGACTGTTTTGCACAAATAAATGTTGCAAATTGTACATAACATCACATTTGAGTTGTCAAAAAATAGACGTGAGGAAAAACTAGGTGTTGCCATATAAAAAGTTACAGCAAGAATTTATTTTTTTACATGTGCCCCAGCACCTCTGGGCTTGCCGCGCCAGTTATGAAAGTAGAAAAATTACTTGTGCCCCAGCACCTCTTTCATTACAAATTAAGCACTGATTGTAACCATGCTGCCCTAACTGTCCTGTTTTTTCTCTCCTTGCATACTGTATATTAAAACCTCTATTTTACCATGCACATACGAAACTAATTTGCATCATCAACAGCTCTGTTGAGCTTAAAAAACAAAATAGCCACTAAATGTTGCATGTTGTGTTTTACGAACCGCAAGTACAAACCCTTGCATTTTAGTATCTAAATTATTGGTGCAATAATAAAGTCATTGCTAAGAGTGTCGGCTTTTTGCATCGTTTGGAAGCTTCCACTGAATTTTGGTCTGTGTTCTAATATGGCCATCACGTTGGCTCATGTTCCTAAATATGCTCCTTGCAATATTGTCCAAACCCAGAAGTCAACAATGCAGGTTCTCCTTCGCTGACTTAAAAAAAAAAATTAATAGAGGAGAATCCTGCTCTTTCAACGCACTAGCCTGGGCAATGGTATTGCTCAAAGGGTGCAGTTTGGTTGGGCAACGGCGCAATTGATCAAGCTTCCAAAAGTGCCATTTTACGTGACAACCCATCATTCCAAAAGCACAAAATCGGTGTGCGATCCCGGGAGTATGTCAAAGTGAAAACTTTCACAGTGTCTTCCTAAGAAGTGTGGGCTGGTAGGTGGAATATCACAGGTGGGATTTCTTTCAGTATTAAAACTACTCCTGAGAAACAAGTTAATTGCTAGACCATCAAAACCAAACACATAATAATTGAAATCTACAGGCAGCTGTCTCTTCTTTGGATTCTTTTCCTCGACGATTAAAAAAAACCAACAGCCCCAGTGTGACAGCTTTAAAAAACCCCACCAAGATCACCTGGAAATCTTTGCAAAACGTTCGACACAGAAAAAACCTCCTCTCTATACATGTATATTCTCTGCTCTTTCCCCCCCGAATAACTGGGGGCATTTGCATGAAAGCAAATCTTTTTTTCCTTAAAGAGTCGCTTTTGCTACCGATGCCTCTTTCCCTCCTGATGTCAGAAATCTCCGGTGGTGACATCTTGTGCTCATCTCCACAGCAACTAGTTGGGATCGTATTAAAAAAGAAAAAGAAAAGGGGGGGAAAAAGCAAAGATGAGCTCTGCTTAGGGAATAGATAATAAAGACCCTGTCTTCTTGCAAACTTACCTATCCGATATACCCTCCATGATGGAAGCAGTCTGTTTTTCAGTAGCATGGGCTTTATGCAGATGTATATTTTTTATCCCTTGGAACACTGGGGCAGTGCTCCCGAAATGACTTCAGATTAAACATCCTGACCTTTGCCCTGCCTTCCCAGCAGCACTTCCGTCTGAGGATCTCAAAGCCCTTTGCAAATAGTAATGAAGCTTTGCAATGCAAGAATGTTTATTCTCTCCTTTGACAGGCAGGGAAACTGAGGCACAGAGCAGCGCCCTGATTTCCCACAGTTTCCATGGAAAGAGCTGGGAATAGGATCCTGACTAGACTAGGAGTCCCGGCTCTCAGTCCTCCCGTGCTGCAGTTGCTCGGACCGTGCTCAACCACCCTGCACTGTGATCAGTCCCCTTTGGGTTAATCTGGCTGGTGCTCCATGGACCTGACCTAGGGCCAGCTTCTGCAAGGAGCTAAGCCCCTTCAGCTGTCCACGTGGATCGGGGCAGGCTTTGGGTGGCATGAAGAGCCCACCCTGTCGATCTTCCCAGTGCCACTTCTCGGCCCCTCAACCTCACGGTTTCCTTGCCTGCTCAAAGGGCTGTGCGCACACAGACGGGCACCAGGATTGGGGACGTAAGGGGTGAAGAGGGTGCAGGGACAGGGGTGGGGAAGCAGCTGGTGCCACTTGACTGTGCGGTGATTAGTGCCTGGGTTTGTTTTTGAGCTTTTCCGTGGGGCCTTATTCATAAATACTGCTAATAACCTCTGACTCGCGTATAGTGCTTTTCATCAGGAGACACCAATGCTTTTTTCAAAGGAAGGTCAGTATTATAAATTAATGGAGATATCCTATCTCCTAGAACTGGGAGGGACCTTGAAAGGTCATCGAGTCCAGCCCCCTGCCTTCACTAGCAGGACTAGCCTCAATTTACAGAGGGGGAAACTGAGGCACGGGCAGAGGCCATGACTTGCCCAAGGTCAGCCAGCAGGCCAGTGGCAGAGTTGGGAATGGAACCCAGGTCTGGCGCTCTAATCACTAGGCCACGCTGCCTCAGGAAGTCATCGCTGGGGGTGGATGGGCGGTGAGATCTCAGCCGCTTGTGGCGTTTCCGGCCTTTCGATGGCAAAGAGCTCGGTTCTCTTGGCGTTTCTGGCCTATTCATGGCTCTCCCGCCAAAGGGGAACCAACTGAAATCACCCAGGGCCTGATTTCTACCTGATTTACCCTAAGGCCCCTTTACGCCATACTGCCAACGCATTGTCCGCTTCACAGCACCCGGGAGGCTGAGAGAAGCCTGAGCCTGGATTGAATCCTGAACCCCAGAGCCAGAATCCGTCACCCTGATCTCATTTCCCAGCGGCTCACTCCTCTGGGGGCAGGTCTACACCTGAAGCACTCCAGAGGCACAGCTGTCCCGCTGGAGTGCTTCTGTGTAGACACTCCCTCTGCCGCCGGCGTAGATAATCCACCTCCCTGGAGAATTCGTCCATCGACCCAGCACTATCTACGCCAGGGGTGAGGTCGGTATAGAGCCGTGGATTTTTCATGCTCCCAAGAGACCTAGTTATGCCGAGGACCAGGCCTGGGAGGAGAGGGAGAGCAGGTTTGAAATCCCCTAAAAGTGTCAGAGCTACAAAGCATCCTAGTAAGTCACTTTTCTCCCCCCAGCCCTGAGTGCCGAGACCAGAAACGAACTGGAGCCATCAGTTGCAGTGAAAGCCTCTCCCCGGTCAAGGGGAGGAAGAAAAAAAAAAAGAAGCCCCCCCACGCACCAGGCTTTTCTGCTGCGCCATGTGAATGAACTAACTTTGTTTTCCACCAGGCCTTTCCCTTAATACCCTCGCCCCTCCCCCGCGCTTTTGCTGGCGTTTGAGAGTAAGTGAGGCGTGAGAGAGCTTTTGGAATAATGAGGTGTAATTAGCCCTGGCAGCTTTTATCTTCCAAACTCTCCCCCCCTCCCTCTCTTCAATTAGATTGAAATAAAAAAAAAAAAGGCGAGAAAGAACCGGGAGAAAGTTTGCATGCCGCCCGCGTGGCCCTTGGTGCATTCCTTGTGGGGAAGCCAGAGCCATCGCCCAGGGCCTGAAATCTGGCACTAACGTAGCACTTTGCATCCGTAGCTCTCCACGCTCAGAGCAGGGGCGGATCAGCAACTCCAGGGACCAGGCTTCTATTCCCACTGGGCATAGGCAAGTCACCGGCCCGCTCCGTGCCTCAGTTTCCCTCCCCTTCTGGCGAGCTCAGGGATTGTCTCTTGTGCTGAGTCCATTCAGCACCTGGCACGATGGGTCCTGTCACGGAGTAGGGAGGGACTCAGGGCCCTGCACCCCCGGCTTCCTGTGATTCACCATGACTCTCAGCCAGCCAGTAAAGCAGAAGGTTTATTTAGACGACAGGAATACAGTCCAAGACAGGTCTTGCAGGCACAGACAACAGGACCCCCTCAGTTAGGTCCATCTTGGGGTCCCCGGGCACCCTAGCCCCCTTAGGGGATCAGAGCCCTGTCTGCCCCAAGCCCTAGTCACTAGCCAGCATCTCCAACTCCCTTTGTTCAGTCTCCCGGGCCAAGGTGTCACCTCGCCTCCCCCCCTTCCTGGGTTCTCATGTTACATGCTCAGGTATTCTCCTTCAGTCATTCACCCATCCCCCAATGCAGACCATCCTAGCCACACTCCCCTGTCAGCATTCACAGACTACTTTAAGAACAGTCTCAGTTCGTCACAGGTCCCCTGTCTAGGTCTCCGCAGCCGGGCCTCCCAGTTGACAGACGAGTGCTGCCGGACCACAAGCAATGACTGGGGCCTGGTGCACAAAGCAAAACCAGCCTGTACCTTGTGCTCTCCCCGTCCGCTTGTGGGAGCCACCCTTACCACAGCCGCGGATGGTAAACTCAAACTCGGGAGGGTCTTTGCGCTCTGTTTGTACAGCGCCTGGCACAATGGGGCCCTGAGCCTTGACGGGGCCGATAGATGCTACAGTCATTCCAATAGTAATAATAATAGAGCTTTGAGTTCTCTGGAAGAGCTTGGAGCTCTGCAGATGAGAGATGCTGCAGAGGTGGGAAGCTTTATTCATTATTATTATTTTATGAATAATCTGAACGGAAAGGCTGGCGGATTCAGGAGAGAGGTCGCAGGCGTGGTATGGATGGGACGCGGCGAAGAGACCGCTCAGGTGCCTGTCAAGCCGCAGGGCCACTTCCAAGGTAGGGAAAGGGGCACAAGCAACATGGGTTAACCCGACCCTCCATCCGAGCCCCTCCATGGACTCCAGTGGCCGATCACCAGCCGACGAACGGGCCGATCGTCTTCAAGAGAGCCGTGCTGATTTACACCAACTGCGGATCTGGCCCTCTGTTATCCAAACACGAGCCTGAATGGCCAGGAGCCCAGGCGTGAGTCTGCGCCGGCTGGCTGACAAGGAGGAGGGTAGAAAACACCCTTCGGTCCCAGAAATATTTTTTTCGGCCCCCCTGTCTGACGTTGCCACCTCCCCAAAATCTCTTGAGGTTTTTGCTAGGCAAGGGAGCATTGCCACCGGGGGCAGCGGGTGGCTTCTCTCATGGCCTAGTTCTTGCGGGAATAATTCCAAGCCAAAGGACCGCCCAGCCCTGTTGAGGGCAGGTAAAATAAGTGCCCCCGGCCCTCCCCAGACTTGATCCCCGCTCTCCGCCTCCGGGCCTGCCAAGTGAAATAAAATAAGTTGTTCTAAGCACATGCGTGGCTGTCCTGACCCCTTTCCATTCCCGACTGCCCTTTGATCTTTCTTACCCGTGACCCTGCTCTTCAGCCTGACAGCCTGATGGATGGTCAGCGCCTGGTGATTTATGACGGCCTTTAATATTTGGAAAAACAGACAAGACCCAACGGCGGGGGAGAAAGGAGGCTGCCGAGGGGACGGGGCTGGGTGGATTTGCAAGGGAAGGGGCGGGGGGGGGGGATTTGTCAACCTTTTAGATTGGTAGGGGGAGGGGAATAAAGTGCTCCGTCTGTCCTGAGTGATTTATGTGCAATTGCTGTGATTAAATTGGCCTTAGCTAATGATAACTAACTCGTCAGGGGCTGACCTTTCTGTGACAATGGAAAGGGGCCAGGAAGCCGGCTGTGTCTGTGTGTGTGTGTGTCTCTCCCTCCCTCTAAACTGGGGAATTTATTTAGCTAAGCCACTGCTCATTCTGCCCCCCTTTAGAAATGTCCCCCCCCCTTGAAATTTCCATCGGAGTCTTGGGGGAAGAAATTGTCCAGCCGCTTCCCCGGGATTAGGCTTAAGCCGGAGGCCGGTTTTCCATGGAGCAGGAGTCGTCGGCGGCTGGTTTGGGATCGCTAAGGCCGAACGGGCTTTCCATTTGCACGGAGGCTTGCTGAGATCGCGAGGCGGGAGGGTCTTGTTGAAAAATAAACGGCTCATTTATTCCAGCGGGTGCTTTGAAAGCTGGATCTGAAGCGCTACACTGCGGCAGTGTCCACGTCCCGGATGGGCTGTTTCTTCTGTGTCCTACCACGCTGATCATGCTGGTGGGGTTTAAATACAGACTTCCTGGAGTCAGGCACTTAAATCCTTTTGAGGATCTGGGCCTTAGCCCCTCATCTGTCTAATGGGATAATGATCTTCTCCGCTTCACAGGGGTGTTGTGAGGAGAAATACATTAAAGATTGTGAAGCGCTTGGAGATCTACCGATGCAGAGCACTCTATAGGAAATGGTTGTTATTATTTGATTATTAATTCTGGGTTTGATTCTCAGCTGCCCTATGGCAAGATACTGTAATTTACAGCCACTTTACACTTAGGGTGACCAGATGTCCCGATTTTTTGGGTCTTTTTCTTAGATAGGCTCCTATTACCCCCCACCCCCATCCCGATTTTTCACATTTGCTGTCTGGTCGTCCTATTTACACTACGTGCTATGAGGAAGGTTAGTCCAGTGGTTAGGGCACTTGCCTAGGAATTTAGAGGCCTAGGTTCAATTTCCTGCTTTGGCACAGCCTCGACTTGAGTGAGTTGCTCTGTGCCTTAGTTTTCCCCATCTGTGTAATGGGCATAGTTGCCCTGTGGAAGTTGTGAGAATAGACAAGTTACAGATTGTGAGGTACCAGCTATCACAGTGGTGGGGGCCAGATAAGTACCAACAGTTGAAAAATCTGCTTCGGGGAGGGATTTTGGTTTTGACTTTTTAGATTTTATTCATTTGTTTTTTTGTTTGTTTGCATTTGGGATGATTTGTTTCGAGATCATTGTTATGTTTATTGTGGGGGGGGGTTGGATAGAAGGGGATGTCAGAGTATTGTGAGCGTCGTTCTTACAATGGAACGGCCTTTTCAAAGAGGACTCCCAAAGTTTGGATTTTATTCAAAAGAAATTTTACAAGGACTACACAAGAGGCAAGGCAAATGGAGAATCAGGTGCAAGAAACGTACCCTACATCAGGGGCTAGAATTCCAGTCTAGACCAGACTGTCTGTTACATCCCGGCCCTTCTGATGCTGCGTCTGTCCCTTCCCCGGACACGTGCCCATGCATTCCCTGTTGCAGTGAGATTTCCGTAATCTTTCCTCCAGTCTTTCACACCGATGGCATTTCAAATGTAGTAATTAGTGGAGCTGGTCAGAAAACGTTAATCAAAACAGTTTTCTGCTGGGAAAAAGCTGTTTCTCAGTCAAACCAGCCTTTTTGCAAAATTGTGTCAGTTTCGATGAAATATTGTTTTGAAAAGAATTGGGGGAACAGCTCAAAAACGTCAAAATGGAATCTGTCATTTTGAAACAACTTTTTTGTTTCAAAATTGGCTTGCTTTTGTATAAAAAGAAATTTGTTTTTAAAAAGATTAACATTGAAATGAAATGTTTCCAATTTATCAAAACAAAAAGTTTTGATGAACCCACATTTTTTGGCGATTTTTTTTTCGAAATTTTGATTTTTCGTCCCAATTCAGGATAAAAAAAAAAAAAAATCTTGACATTTTTGTGGGACAGGAAATTTGTTTTCCAACCGGCTCTAGTAATTCGCAACATCAAAGAAAGCAGCCTGAACTCCCGTCCCGAACACGGCTAGCCTTGCGGGCTATGTAAGAATTGAGCAGTGGAAGCGGACGGAGGGAAAGGTGTAGAAAGACCAAAAAGTAGTCAGTGTACAGAGTCAACAAGAGCCTGATGTCTGTAAGAAATCCCATTTCAGGATTTATTTTACCTTCCGTTTGGTCATTTGCGAAAGTAAATCTCTTGAGCAAAGTCTAAGGGTATGTGTAGTGCCAGATAGTTGATGCTTTCTCTGTCAACATCGATGTAGCTAATCCACATCTCTGAGAGGCACAAGTTCGAATCCTTCCATCGACCCAGCCACGTCTACATTGGGTCGACCAAACTATGTTGCTCAGGGCACAACATTTTTCACAGCCCGGAATGACTTACCTGGATCAACCTAAGGTTGAGATCTAGACCAGGCCTAATTCTGTTTGCAAAGAAGCGATTTGCTTAGCCCCAGTGAAACCTTCAAAGCCCAGGAGGATGTTTGTTCCTGAATCTCTCAGCCAAAGCTTTGCTGATCCTCTCCTCTGCTGCATTGAGAATATCAGCTACTGTCCTCCTTTTTTCCCTAGGCAAGCGGTGGCGTGAAGCGAGTGCCGTTAAAGCAGCAGGAATGGAGACTTTCCCACAGAAAACACTGGGTGCCTGACGAAAGATGGCCTTCTTGTAAAGACACTTCACTGGGATTCCAGAGTTGCGGGCTCAGTTCCCTGCTCTGCTACTGCCTCCGGTATGACCTCAGGCACGTCCCTTAGGCTGTGGACGTGCCCCTTATTGTGTGTCCGTGCTATATGGTCCCGATCCCGGTTATAGAAGGAGGATTAATTGCAGAGTAGACAGCTTGTTCTGGTGGAGACCAGCCCGCCTCCTGGGTTTTATTCTAAGTACAGATGGGGAGGGGAGTTCTGATCTGCTAAGAACCGACCGGATCTTTCACCCAGAACTTACAGCAATCCCTGAAATAGCCTTGAAATAAGAAAACCACCTTTAGGGACCTCAGGGTGAAAACTTGGCTCCACTGAAGTAAATGGGAACTTTGCCACTGACTTCAACGAGGCCCGGATTTCACCTTTTTGTCTTCTTACTTGGCAGGACACTGCCGTGCTTATCAGTTGCTTTGGGAATTAGGCACCAGATTGGGACTCCTGGGTTCTGTTCAGGGCTCTAACAACTCGTTGAGTGGCTGTGGGTGAGTCACGCTGCCACCCTGTGCCTCAGTTTCCCCATTTAAAGATTAGAGTTGGTTCCTATCCATTAGGGTTGCTACAGCCTGGAGGACAACGTGGATGCTGTTGCAGAAGCGTCCCTGCTGGGAATAACCACTAGCATGGCCAGCGCTTTGGATTCTAACCGGGCACAAGAACCAGCTCCCGTTTCTCTAATCATTATTTTGCATTTCTTGCGCTTGCCCTGGGACGATTCCAAAAGCTGAGACATACAACCCCCTGGGAGATAGGGAAGGGTTAGCCCCCTCTTACAATGGGGGGACAATGGAAGTGCAGAGAGGGGAAGGGACTCACCCCAAGTCCCACAGCAATTCCATGGCAGAGCCAGGAACAGCACCCAGCAGTCCTGGCCTAGAGCCCACTGCTCTAGCCATCAGCACCGATTCCCTGCTGCAGCCAGAGGTAGAACCCAGGAGTCCTGGGCCCAGTCTGTTCTTCCAACCCCTAAGAACACCCGCTCGCCTCGACTCAGAACGCCTGAGGCCCTTGTTCTAACCACTAGCCCTCACTCCCTTACCAGCGCTGGAAAAAGAACCCAGGAATCCTGACTTCCAAGTCTCCTGCTCTACTCACCAGGCTACACTCCCCTTCTTCTCGAACTGCGTTTGCAGTCCAGCTTTTGATCACCTTATTCCTTGTGTTATGGCAGAAGGTGCCAATGGCCTTGTACGATATCAGTCCCGGGTGGACAAGCAGCCAGGGTGAAACTCTCCGTAGATGGAGTTAACGGTGCCATTCAGTGACGGTCCCCAGAGAGGCGTGATGGTGGCTTGCATGGGTTAAAGCGCTCTCCGCTGAATGAGATCTGCATTCGATTCCCTGCTCTGCACCTGATTCCCTGTGTAGCCTGTGGCCCGAGTCGCTGGATGTGACCCTCTCCCTGTACATGCTTTAAATAAACTATCTGCACTAAGCAAACGCCTGTCTCCATGTCGCTGATTTCAGCTCTAAACGGGAGCTGGACCTGCCAGGCGGTGGAGTCTGCTATTGCTCAGCAAAGGGGCAATACTCATTCAGGGGGTGTCTCCGCTGCAATGATGGGATGTGATTGCAGCACACACAAAATCTTTGATCTAGCTAGCTCGGGCACTGGAGCAGTGAAGCCACGGCCGCAGGGGCTGCAGCACGGGCTAGTTGCTCCGGCAGAAACCCAGCCAGGACCCTGGGTACTGTGGTGTATTGCAAATTACAAGCTCTCCCTTTACGTTTGTAAGGGGCTTCCTGGTCCTGCTTGCAGGCTGGGTGGCTCTGTAGGGAAGCGAGCGACCTGGGTCTAGCTGCAGTCAGTCTGCAGTCATCCAGCCTGCAGTGGGGTGAGTTGTGCCTCTGTGTGTTTAAGCAGCAGCCTGCTTGGTCTATGGGGATTTTGTGTGTGTTAAAGTTCTGGATTCTAGGAATTAAAGCAGTATTACGTTGCAGCCTTCCAGAGCTTTGCATTGGCTTCCATGGGGCCAGGATTTCCAGAAAGAGTATATTATGTGTGTTTCTAACTTCTCGGTGTATGCCGTGAACAGAACAGGGACGAAATTTCCGCCCCAAACTTTCCCCCAGCTCTGCCAGAGGCCCAACAAGTGGGAGGAATGTGTGGAGGGAGCTCGCTAGCTAAGTTAGCATCTCTCTGCCCCTGACATCTTGACGCGAGCATAATAGCCAGGCTGAAGGACTGATTTCATGGAGATTAACCTCTTGCGTTGCGCTCGGGCTGCCTTGGTGCCTGGCCCTGGTTCGCGAGTGTATGAAAGGCGGATTACAGATATATTAGCCTATCTGTCTTTTTATTCATGGGGGTTTATCATACGGACGAGAGTGTCTGATGGGAGCCAAAACAGAGGAAGAGGAGGGTCTTTCCAAGCCCATCTGACCCCAAACATAAGAGGAGACGCAGGGTTGTTGTTTTTTTTAAAGGAGGTGAATTTTGCATTTGATGGGCAATGCATGCCGAGACAGCCCCGAGGCCTGGAGTCCTGCGTCTAGCCACAGAGCGGATACAGCGGGGCTAGCTTCCTCCACATCCACACTGCCCTGCAAATCAGTGGTGCAATTCAGGTGACCAGATGTCCTGATTTTATAGGGACAGTCCCAATATTCGGGGCTTTGTCTTATATAGGTGCCTAAGACCCCGTCCCGATTTTTTCACACTTGCTGTCTGATCCCCCTAGGTTGCAGCTCTGCACTTATTCAGAGTTGCATAGGCCGGAGAGCCAGGGGGCCATGGCCCAACCGCTTGTAAGCATCAGCCTTGTACTAAACCAGTGAGTGTCACTCCAGCTGCCAATCGCAATGCCACTGAAATTCGGCCTGGCCGCCCCTCTGTGCAGGCGGAGGAGCCATTGGGCCCCATGGTGTTGCGATCTGGTGCATGGCAGAGCGTAGGGAAGTCTGCTGAGAACTCAACTCCTGGCAGCACCGTCTGAGGATAAGAGAATCATAGAATATCAAGGTTGGAAGGGACCTCAGGAGGTCATCTAGTCCAACCCCCTGCTCAAGGCAGGACCAATCCCCAAACTATTTTTTTTGCCTCAGATCCCTAAATGACCCCCTCAAGGATTGAACTCACAACCCTGGGTTTAGCAGGTCAATGCTCAAACCACTGAGCTATTGCCTCCCACAAGAGAGGGGAACCTCCCCGACTGAGGGAGACCCGGTGTCTCTGGAAGGCGAGGGCGAATGGGATCGGTATAGGGTCCCAGCTGGCACGGGAGGGGAGGGACTTGAATTTGCCCCTTCTCCCCCCCCCCCAAGAAATATCTGAACTGATTCCACTGCCTGGAATGATCCCCCCTCTAGAGATAAGAAGGGAGTTTAGTTTCCATCTGACGCGGGAATCGTTTAGGTGCCGTTCTGCAGCCCTTGCTAGTAGCAGTGATCGCAGGCCTTCAGAGAGCCCAGAGCGACATCCCTTTCCGAGCACTTCCAGGAGAGAGCTGCAGAGGGGGACTGGTGCGGGAACGGGGCCTGGCTGAAGCCGCTCCTCCACTGAGATTTTAGCCGAGGGTGAAGCCACACCAGTGCCCTAGTATAGACACACCTGACTTGCACTGGGGTGAATCCTGCTGCGCTGGGGCGAATCACGTCTGGGCTAATGCGGGGGGCTAAGATCCCATCGGAGGCAGGGCTTGGGAGAAAGGTGCATCCCCCGTCCGCTCATTCCAATCACCCCTTTAAAAACGACCCGGAGAAAAAGGACAATCTCTCTCCTAACACACGTAGACACACACACATACCCCGAGCTTGCCTGGTGCCTTTAGAAAAGTCCAGTGTTAGCAAAACCCAGGGCCCATAGCTGATAAGTTGCAAGTGGAACGGTGTCCCTCTGCTGAGGCGGGGATCGCGAGATGGGACAGGCAAGACCTAGATTTTCAGCTCCAATCGGCTGGGGGGGTGTTTACGCAGAGCCGGTGGCTTTCTCACCACAGCCTGGCTGGAGCTTCCCCGGGGGACGGGGGCGGGGGGGGTGGAATGGGGTGGTGTGGGCGGGCATGGGGCCGCGCCAGCTCTCTGCGCCGCTTGTCACGAACCGAGCCTTGAAAAGGTTAACATGGGGCCTGAGCGAGAGAGAAAGTGCGAGCGAAAACGCTGAACAGGGGCCGTTTTAATTACATTCCATTAAACCTCCCTTTCGGGTCTGCGTTTCTCGACCATGTGCTGCACATTCTCATGGTAATTATGGGACATCTGTATAGAGGTTCCTTTCTCATCAAAGATGGCTCTCATCAAAGACGCTCCTGGGAAACCCTTCACCTTTGACCCCCGGGGTCACCGCCGAAACAGTGGCTCTATAGTTCGCGCTACTGTAAAGCTGTAGTATCTTTTTTCCTTCTCCAACCTGACCCAGTCTTGGGACTTTAATGCAACCCATGTTTGGGCGGGAGGGAAGCTTGTCGTTCATGTCGGCTTGGGGAGGACGAGGGGGGGAGGACGTGCGGAGAAAAGGGGGCCTTTCTTCCCCCCCCAGCATCAACAGTTTCCTTTTAATGCCCCCCCCCCCGGTCCTCCTTCGTGCTCCCCCGCCACTCGAAGCGTGGGTATGGGCGAGTTAATATGTCTCTTAACTCGCCAGCGCCCCAGCGCAGGTTGACGGGGAAGGCAGATCAAAGTGCAAAGACAAGCGGTTTTAATTAGATTGACTGGAGCTGTGGGTTTCCTCGTTCACCCTGGGGAAGGGGAGGGCACGTGAATCCACCCTCTCACCGCCCCCCTCTCTGCAGCGTTGAAATCAGCTCCATCCTGGGAACTCACATCCACCCCACGACACCCTGCATGTTTTCAGAACGACCCTTCATGGGATGAATCCGCAACGGGAGGGGGGTGCGGGGGGGGGGAGATCTGGGATCAGTAACGCCTTTGATGGGGAAGGGCTGGGGCGTGAGTGGGGCGGCCCAGCCTGAGTGCTCTAAATATCATGAGTCAGCCGCCCCTCCCCCACCCCACCAAAATCACACTGGGTTCTTTGCTTTTCGATTTTGGACCTTCTAGGGGGTCACTTTCCCCAGCTTTTCTCTGCAGCTGCATGGGCGAGAAATAGCCTTTGGGGGGGGGGGGAGTTAACCGAAAGCCGAGATTTCCCCATAATCACAAGACTCCAGGAGCTGGGGATTCAAACGTCAAATATGGGGAGTCTTGCAATAACATCGTGAGAGTTGGTAGCACTGAGAAAGGCCTCGGAGGGAAGGTTCCTCACCTGCCACTCTCAGGGGTAGTGAACTATCCATCCTGTCTTTTCTCTGTCTGCCCATCCCTTTGATCTCTGTCCATCTATCCTCCCTTACCAATCTGTCTCTCTCTCTTGCATCTCTATAGTGTCCATCCTCTAGAATCTAGATGCTCGTACCCATCTGGGATTGGCCCAAAGAGCCACCCAAAGTAGGCACTGACTATTTCCAATTTGCTACAACTGCTTCCTGCATGTCAGTAACCATGAATGGCTCTTCCTATGGCCAGGAGAAGGAGAGTCACCTAGTGGATAAAGCACTGACCTGGCATTCAGGAGACCTGGGTTCTTGGCCTGGCTCTGCTGCTGGAGGACTGTGAGCATGTCATGTCTCTCTTGTGTGCCTCAGTTTCCCCATATATAAAATGAGGATAATGGTACTGCCTTCCCCTTTAAAGCATGCTGAGAGCTAGGGCTAGAAAGCATTCTGTGAGAGCTGGTTGGGTTCATATCCTGACCGTCAGGCGCTTGTCTATAATAATATAAATAACAAGACTTGGAAGGATCGGCTTTTTATCGGTAGACATTGATTTCACTGCACACACACAAACCAACAACAAAAAATATTTCCTTCAATAATAATCGAAATATACAGATAGATAAAGTAAGAAAAACGCTGCTTGAGAATTTATTAGCGTCAAAATCCAGTGATTCAGACTTTTGAATTAGGCTGGTTACAAATGGACTCACAAATGAATAGTAAAAACAGGTACAATCTGTTGATTTCAGGATATTTACGTTGTCTATTTTGACATGCGACGTTGATCGTTTGTGTTAACGGGGTATAAAGCTTTTAACTTTTTCATTCTCCGCGTCTACTGTCATTAAATCATTGTCTGACACCCCCTCGCCTCCCCCCGCCCGCTCCCGGCATTTTCCACAACTGTGAAAATTGAAATGGGTAAAAATGGAAAAATAGGCTCACAACCCAAACTTCACACAAGGGTGACGTTTCAATGGCTGCGAATCGGAAAAAAATATAGATCTGAAAGAAACCGATATCATCTGTCGAAATTATAAAAATATCAAAATTGAATTCTGCCAAGCCTATTTATGACCCAAGGTCCCCTCTTTCTGTTCATGTCCCCCTTGATGCCCCAATGCGCCCCGCCTCCTCTTACATTCACTCCCAGGCCGCCTCCTGCCCCCCCAGCACAGTCATGCTTTAGTAGGACAGTGGGAAGACTCCATTTCCAGAGCTGCCAATAACACCCAAAGGGTGGCAAGCCCTAATGGCGAGCAGGATGCAGCAGCAGGCTGGTGGCTTGACCCTATTGTGACACGTGTCGAGGTAAGGGCAGTCAGGTCCCTGGAGGAGCTGAGGTGTCACCCGGCTGGGGGCAGAGACAATATTAATAGGTTGTCCAGGAGAACAAGGCCCATGGAAGTCAATTTACCAACCAACTGAGGTGGGGGCAAGGGGCAGGGAACAACCCATGGGAGCAGTTCTGCGTCTCCAGAAACCCCTAGGAGCAGATCTCTTTTTGCACTGCAGCCTCGGCCCCGACCATGCGTAGGGCCAAGGGACCGGCCGTGGGGATAGACCTAGGCACGACCTACTCCTGCGTGGGGGTCTGCCAGCACGGCAAGGTGGAGATCATCGCCAACGACCAAGGCAACCGGACCACGCCCAGCTACGTGGCTTTCACAGACACGGAGCGCCTGGTGGGGGACCCAGCCAAGAACCAGGCGGCCCTCAACCCCCAGAACACCGTCTTTGATGCCAAGCGGCTGATCGGCCGGATGGTTGAGGACCCCACGGTTCAGCTGGACACGAGGCACTGGCCCTTTCAGGTGGTGAGCGATACTGGGAAGCTGAAGGTGCGGGTGTCCTTCAAGGGGAAGGAGAAGGCCTTCTACCCTGAGGAGATCTCCGCCATAGTGCTCGCCAAGATGAAGCAGACGGCTGAGGCCTACCTAGGCTGCCCCATCACCCAGGCCGTCATCACGGTGCCAGCCTATTTCAACGACTCCCAGCGCCGGGCCACCATAGATGCTGGGACGATCGCTGGCCTCCACGTCCTGAAGATCCTCAATGAGCCCACGGCAGCAGCCATTGCCTATGGCCTGGAGGCCAGCCGCAAAGGGGAAGGGAAGCGCAACATCCTCATCTTCGACCTGGGCGGCGGCACCTTCGACGTGTCCATCCTCGGGGTGGACGACGGCATCTTCGAGGTGAAGGCCACGGCGGGGGACACCCACCTGGGCGGGGAGGATTTCGACAACCGGCTGGTGGATCACTTGGTGCGGGAGTTCAGGAGGAAACACAAGGAGGACCTCAGCCAGGACAAGAAGGCCATGCAGAGGCTAAGGGCAGCTTGCGAGAGGGCCAAGCGCACGCTCTCTTCCGGCACCGCTGCCGCCATCTCCGTTGACTCCCTGTACAAGGGGGTGGATTTCCACACTACCGTCACCCGGGCTCGCTTCGAGGACCTGTGCTCCGACCTCTTCCAGGCCACCTTAAAGCCCTTAGGGAAGGCGCTGCGGGACGCCAACATGAACAAGGATCAGATCCATGACATCGTGCTGGTGGGAGGCTCAACCCGCATCCCCAAGGTCCAGACGCTGCTGCAGGAGTTCTTCAGTGGGCGGGAACTGAGCAAGAACATCAACCCAGATGAGGCCGTGGCCTACGGGGCGGCTGTGCAGGCGGCCATCTTGACAGGCAACAGGTCCCAGGGGCTGCAAAACGTGCTCCTCCTGGACGTGACCCCGCTGTCTCTGGGGATTGACACGGTAGGAGGGGTGATGGCCACCGTGGTCAAACGCAATTCTCCGGTCCCGACCCAGGAAACCATGGAATTCACCACGGCGGAAGACGACCAAGAGACGGTTGTGTTCGAGGTCTACGAAGGGGAGAGATCCATGAGCAAAAACAACCACCTGCTGGGCACCTTCATCCTAGGCGGCCTTCCCCCGGCGCTGCGCGGAGAGCCCGTCATCCAGGTCAGCTTCTCCATCGACACCAACAACATCCTGACCGTGTCGGCGAGGGACACGGATACTGGCAACACCAGCCAGCTCACCATCACCGACACCAGGGGCCGGCTGAACAGAGAGGAGGTGGAGCAGATGGTGCGGGAGGCCGAGGAGCACAGGGCACAAGACGAGGCGCAGCAGGAGAAGATCGCAGCCATGAACTCTTTGGAGTCGTGTGCTCTCCACCTGAAGAGGGCTGCGGAGGGAGGCCAGGCCCTTGATGTTCGGGCCAAGAAGAGGGTGTTGGAGCTGTGTGAGGAGGCCAGCTCTTGGCTGGAGGGCAACCAGCTGGCGGAGAAGGAGGCGTACGAGGAGCGGCGGAGAGAGCTGGAGGAGGTGTGGGACTCGGTCTTCTCCGACCTCAGCCAGGGTCGGGGGGTGGAAGGGGAGGCCAGGGGCGAAGAAGATGGGGAGGAGGCTGCTGTTGCCCAGCACGGTGAGGAAGTGGGTTGAATATGGACCGCACTGCGCTGTGCCTAAAGGACGCATTTAAAAAAAACCCAAGGGACCTGAAGCGTTTTGCCTCCTTCGTGCGTCTATTTAGCAAAGCAACAGATGGCTGCACAGAGCTTTCTGCTCCCAGGCCCCCCTGCCCGGTTCCTAAATCAATGACTGGCGCCCTGAACCATTTCGCCTTCCCCCTGCACTCCCGGTAGGTCAGTATCATCACCCCCATTTTACAGATGGGGAAAACTGAGGCACAGGGAGATGTGACTGGCCCAAGGTCACCCAGCAGTGAGTGGCAGAGACAGGAACAGAACCAGGGCGTCCTGACTCCCAGGCTCCTGCTCTAATCACTAAACCCCACTCCCTCAAAGAACTAGGAAATTCGGACTCCCAGTCCCTAAACCATCAGACCATTTACCCCCTCCTCCCCCTTCGATGCAGCTTCTTTGACCCAGACTCTCCACGGCAATGCGTAACATGCAGCACTTCGGGCTGTTAACAGGCCTGGCAGGTGTCGGAGCCTGAGATAAGGAGACAGGAAATCAAACCTCCCGCTGCAAGGCCTGGGCTGTTTGCCTGAGGTGGGGGCGCTCAGTTGGGAAGGAAAGCCTCCTGACTGGGATGTGGGCGGTCAGGCCTAGTGGTTAGAGCAGGATTCAGCGGTCAGGAACAACGTCCAGGGTCAGAGCCGGAGTCAGGACCCAAGTAGGGCTGGAGCAAGGCTGGGAATGAGGCAGACACAGGAGCGATCATAAGCGTTGAGCAGCCAGCGACCTGCTAACAACAGCCCTGTTGGGTCCCCTTCAACCAATCAGGAGGGTTGGCCACTCAGGAGGTTTTGTTGTAGCCCATCTGGGCTCATTCGTCTGCCCAAAGACTGAACTAGCTAGTTTCAGGTTCAGCTGCAGGCCCTCGTCCCTGAAGGGCTACTTTTGGGTCCTCTCTCCAGACTGCTCAGCCCACACCCTTGATCCTCTCTCCCCAAAGAGCCCCTCCCAGCTCGCTTTTTTTCGCTAAGTCGGGCTGAGGATTGTCTGTCTCACCGAATAAGCAAAAGCCACTTAAACCCTTTCCCCAGGAGGGTCACCACCTGCTAAGAGGCTGGCCGGGGGGGAGGGGTTTGCAGGATGATGACCGATAACAGAGATGTATTTTATCCAGGAAAAAAGTCTGACCGAAATGGACATGTCTGCACCCAAATCCCCGGAAAAGAAGTTGGGATGAAATTTTTCGTCCTGCTCTTCCCTTTTCTTTCAGTCTGATGATTGTTTAATATCTGTGTCATGGTAGCGCCTCCACACCCCAGTCCCAGGACCATGATCCCGTTGGGCCAGGAGCTGTATAAACACGGAAGAAAGCGCTGATCCCTGCCCCGAAGAGCAAACAATCTTAGGCTGGGTCTACACTACCGCTTCCCCTGGCCCAGTTCTGCCGGGCAGGCCTGCGATCCTTGACTGACTTTGCTCTGCCGGCAGAAGCTGCCGGTGTAGACGCAGTTAGACCAGCAACGCCGCACTTCGGCCAGCCTGGCTGGGTTCCCTCGGGTGTGGTGGATCAAACTCAACCTGGGCAAAAACTGCCTTGTCGGGGATGGTCTCGCGTGCCGGTCAAGCGCTCCTCGGGCAGATGCAGCCTGAGGTGAAGAGGACTGGGAATGGGTGACAGGGGACGGATGATCGGATCACTTGAGGATCACCTCTTCTGTTCATTCCCTCTGGGGCACCTGCCACTGGGCACTGTCGGTAGACAGGATACTGGGCTAGAAGGACCTTTGGTCTGACCCAGTAGGGCCGTTCTTATGTTCTTATGATAGGTGGTAGGCCGAGACAGACAGCTGGGACAGTGCAGGAAAATGAGGAGAAACATAAACGGCCTGGAGATTTTTCTAGGAAGGAGGGTGATACAAATCTTCCTTCTTCCTTCTCTCTATCCCCAGCTCTGCCTCCTCTGTCCCCACCACCTGGCTGTCCCCCCCTACCCACAGCCGTTCACCAGGACCCTCCTTTCTCTGGGCTGGAGAAGCAGAGAGATCAGGGGAACTCCCTGCTGCATCGGGGCCTTTTTGCACACGACAGGCTCCCTTTTCTTGCTGCTGTCAGCTGCCGCCCGGCGCCCACAGCAAGATAAAGCCTGCACAATAGGGACCTGCACTCGCAGGCCTGTGGGCCATTTCTGAGGGAGCCCAGTCACGTTAAAACCCAGTCACGCTAAATCCCCATTCTGCCTCTGTCAAAATCCCCCAGGATGGGGTCTGAGGCTCTCCTGTCCTAAACCGTCACGCAGTGCCATTTAAATGGCTGCTGTGTTCCGCCCCAGAGGTGGCTGCCTTTCCACTGGGAATTGTGATCCTTCCTTTTCTCTGGGTGAAATTCACCCTTGTACAAAAAGGCTGAGGCCCCTTCAGCCCGTGGGGGAGGGGGGCGTTTCGCTCAAGCGGCTCGTGGAAAAGAGGGAGGCAGGATCGGGCCCCTCCTGGTGGGCTAGCGAAATCTCTGCCGAGGCAGCCGCAAATGGGCTGAAGTCTCAGCGCCACTTTCCACTAAGTGGCCAATGATTATTCATCCTGTCACTCCCCGCGCGGCCATAAACTTTAATCACAATGAAGTCATTTGATTTCCATGCACTGTACTCCTGCGCCGATCCGACGGGAATTAATGGCCACTTACGGGAATGGAAGGGGTTTGGAAGTTAGCGTTGCAGGGTTCCCCCCCCCCCTCCCCCAGAAGATGGATGGCGTTTGGAGAGCTCACCAGGAGACAGTTGGACCCGTCATGGGGCTAAAATCTCCTCTTCTGGCTTCATATTCCTTCTGTCACCTTGAGGTGCCTGCGGCAGCGGCCTGGCTGATTTCAAAGCACTTTGTCTTGTACGAAGACTTGGCAGAATTAGATTTTTTTTTTTATCGTTCCAACGGATCACATAGACGTTTATTTTAAGCCTTTTTCTTGATTTTGATCCATTTGCGTGGTCATAGTCATGCAGCACTTTTAAGCATTCACCTCCCCCCCACCCCCAACTTTGTATCGATTAAAGTTTCACAGCTGCGGGACATTCTGGACAGTAATTATTTAACGGCAGCCTCCCATACGTTTTCAAGCAGCAGTTTTCTTACTTTGCCGATCGGTAAAGTTCCGGGCGATATTTTTTCCTGGGTGGGGGTGGGGGGGGTGTTGTGCCTGCGGTGAAATTGACATTCACCGACACCTATCGATACATATCGAATCCTTCCAAGCCTTGGGAAGCAGGTCGGCCTGGCCTTTCAATTTATCCCTGGGGATACTGAGGCTGCAAGCTCCTGGGGAGGGGGCAGACCCCTTTGTTTTGTTCTGTCTTTGTACAACACCCTGGCCCCTTGAGGTCCTGGTCGGTCCATGCCTGGGGCTCCTAGATGCTACCCGTGACAATCAGTTATGAATTGTCCTAGGGCACACAGGAAGCCAGTGGTAGAGCCAGGAATAGCCCCCAAGAAGTTTCAATGTCTCCAGGCAATTTTTAAAATAGCCCCTAATGTTCAGTCCCAGCTTGAGGGCGCTTGCTGTGTCTTAGGTGGCCCCCCACCCCATAGTATCTGAGCCCTGCCCACAGTCGCCTCACAGTGCCCCTGCGAGGCAGGGCAGAGCTGGTATCTCTGTTTTATGGGGCAGGACCACAGAGCAGCTACGGGACCCACCCGACGAGTGTCTGGAAGAGCACAGAAGTGAACCCAGGTCTCCAGAGTCCCAACCATCGGGAGTGGCGCCCATGGGTGCTGGAGGCGCCCAGGGGTGCCCATGGTAAATAACCCCACAGCCCCCTGCGAATCTACCTCCGGCCTCTACTCCCAGACTGGTGCTGATGCTGACGATTTCAGCAGAGCCTTTGATGCTCAGCACCACGGTGCACCGGCGGGGTGACCCCGGGCTCTGGCCGAGGGTGTCGAACTGGCAGGCAAAGAGGGGATTTAATCGGGGGAAATGTAAAGAAAAGGGACAGGGCTTTCCTGTCCCGCGGGGCCTTTGACAGAGGCCAGCCCCTCGGAGCGGGAAGGGAAGGGCTGAAGCACTGAAGCATGCTGTTGACTCAACAGGGAATTAAGCTTATTATGAATCCAAAAGGGAATCGGAGCTGCCGGATGGGAGGGGGCGTCAAGGAACCCGGATTTTCCTTTTCTAACTCAGTAGTTCTTCCCCATCGGCTCCATTCGTCTGGCTTTCCCGGAACTCATTCATATTTGCGTTCAAATCAGGAGCCTGGAAATAATGGCCCTGAAATCCCAGAGGGGTAGCTGGGGAGACATCCCAACCTCTCCGCCCTGTCAGGCACAGGCCGGTTTAAATTCGCTGGTTTCCCCAGCTTTACGTTTTCATCCTCCGCAGCTGGGCGGTCGGAACCAATGTTGCCATCAGAGAATTTCCCACGAAAGGGAAACTCCGGTTCCCACCCAGCTCTGGTCCGGAGTCACTGAAGGGCATTCGAAGCTGCAAAAGCAAGGAAGAGTCCTTGTGGCACCGGAGAGACGAACAGATTTATTTGGGCATAAGCTTTCCTGGGCTAAAACCCACTTCGTCAGATGCATGGAGTGAAAAATACAGTCAGCAGTATATATATTACAGCATATGAAAAGATGGGCGCTGCCTTACCAAGTTGGGGGGGAGGGGTGTCAGTGCTAACGAGGCCAATTCAATTAAGGTGGAAGTGGCCTATTCTCAACAGTTGACAAGAAGGGGTGAGTATCAGCAGAGGGAAAATTACTTTTTGTAGTGACCCAGCCACTCCCAGTCTTTATTCAGGCCTAATCTGATGGTATCCAGTTTGCAAATGAATTCCAGTTCTGCAAGTATCAGAGGGGTAGCCGTGTTAGTCTGGATCTGTAAAAGCAGCAAGGAGTCCTGTGGCACCTTATAGACTAACAGACGTATTGAAGCATGAGCTTTCGTGGGTTCTGCAGTTTCTTGTTGGAGTCTGTTTTTGAAGTTTTTCTGTTGAAGAATGGCCACTTTTAAGTCTGTTATTGAGTGTCCAGGGAGATTGAAGCGTGTTGCGCTTCCCTTTCAGTCCTTCCTTGCCCATCTTGTGCCCTCCCTCTTCTGTTTTACCTTCCCCTTCCTCTCTCTGATTCTCTTCCACTTTATTTCCCCCTTCACCATCTATCTATCCTGGTTCTCTCTCTCCCTCTCTCTCTCTCTCGTCCTTTTCTGTATTCATCCGAAGTTCAGCCTTATTGTAGTTTATGTGGTAAAATGCTGGCGTGTGATTGTTCCCTTTGTACCTCAGTCTCCCCCACTGAAGAATCCCGGAGTCTCATTCTCCCCTCTCGAACAGCTTGGCATTGAACTCTTATTATTCTCCCTGTCAATTAGATTTTACCAAGTCTTCATATTTTCAGGAGGCGTTCTCGCTGCTTGAATGGAAATACCTACTATACAATTATGCCAGACAGAATGGCATTTTAAAGAACTCCGCCAATGGCGCAGCCGATCACAAAAAAAAAAAAAAAAAAAAATTTTGCTGCTAATTTGTAGTCTTCGCATTAGCTCTTCAAGTGTTTTTTTAGGCCGGCGATAATTTATAGCTGCAAGACAACAGCTAGTCATATGTGAATAAATAATGCCAAGTTTCTGCACCTCGGATAATGAACAAGCTCACCTTTGCTGGAGAGTTCAGGAAAGAAGATCTTCCTACGTTCTGCTCCCGCCCCCCAGATTCTGCCCCCCCAGATTCTGGCCTCCAGCCATTCTACGCACTAAGGTCCCTTCTGAAGTTTCTTCCAAGGACCCAAGCTGCAGAATCAGGAAATAGACGAGGGTTTGATTCTCTCAGACAGCGTGGTCTGGTAGGTAGCATGTGCCGCAGAGAATCAGGAGACCTGGGTTCTCTTCCCAGCCCCGTGGAATGAAGCGGGAATTTGCTGTGTTATTTGTAGGAAACCGATGCGTGCCTCAATTTCCCGCTGTATTGTAAAAAAAAAACAAAAACCAACCACAACCAGTTTAAGTCTCCTGCCAAAGTACCGCAGGAGCCATGCGGCATGGGAGGGCCTGGGTGGAATGAAGAGGGTCATTAAACAAGTGGCTGAAACCAACCCTGAATCAACAGAGCATCCAGCAAGGCAGAGAGACACCCAACCACTGAAGCATCCACACGTGACAGTAGAAAACCCCAGGAAGACAGATGAGGAAGGGAGGGAGAGAGCCAGAGCGGGGATCCATCACAGCTTGCCTGGTTCATCACGGCACTGGCTCGTGGTTTAACTTCTGCCTCTGGGTGCTAAGCTAAGAATGGTCAGATTGGAAAGTAACAAACAGCTCCCTGGTTTTGCAAAGGCTCCTGTGTCCCTGTAAATATCCCTGAGCGCATGGGGGCCAGGGTGGGAGGCAGGGTGGTCTTGAGGCCCAGGTGTTTGGCTTGGGTGGCCGGAGATGAGGGTTTGATTCCCAGCTTTGCCCTAGACTCTGCATGTGACCATTCCCACTGGGGGAGCGGCTGGATGTGCAGCCTAGCAGCGCAGATGCACCTAAACAAGCCCGGCCGTGCACCGTGTCACGTAGACCCAGACGTATATGTCGCCACAGACACACGAATGAAAGGCTCTGTCTTCAGAGCAGGGTGAGCTAATGGGTAGAGCACCAGACTTAGGCTCACGACAGCTGGATTCTAGTCTCCACTCTGCTGCTGGGTGGGTGTGAGCAAGTCTCTGCCCCTCGCTGCCTCGGTTTCCCCAAGCTACGGAGCCTGACCGCCTTTGTAAAGTGCGCTGAGATCTGCTGATGAAAAGAGCTCGTGCTTGGCATCACAACACACCCGTGTAGTCCTACACACATGCAGTCACGCGTGTAGACAGAAGTGCGCACATGCGTGTGTAGACACACAAGCGGGTGCACACAATCACAGTGAGGCCGTCAAACATGCTAGTACACAGCTGTGCACCTCAGGACAGCCTGGCTCTGACGAAGACGCCGAGGGATGACCCACATACTGGTTTTAACCAGGCTCGCGCAGTCACTGATGGCTGCCGTCTGTCTGTGGGGGAAGAAGCAGGAGGGTCTCCCGATGTCTCTGCCCCCTCGGCCTCTCTCTCTCTTGGATCCAGCACAAAGTGAAGGTCAAGGCGAGGTCATCGATCCATCGATCACCATGACTCGCTGCCGGGGACTCTTAAGGGAACATGACAGCCCAGGGCTGGCCGTTAACACCTTCCCTGCCGAGGCGTGGCCGAGATGCAGCTGTTACTCCTCATGGCGCCAGCCAGGGTTAGGGACACCCCACCTCGGTGCCTGCGTCCCTTCCCCTTGCTGTGCGGGTAAACGCTCCTTGGGGGGCATCTGGGCTCCATGGTTATGGGGTGAGGGAGGGGCTGGATGGGACCCGAACGGACGAGTGGGTGGGAACCACAGCCGCTGGTGGGACCGCGCCCCACAGCTGCTCCGGGTGAGCTGTGTCACTGAGGAGGATGAAGGAGTCGGGCGCTGAAGGAAGACAAGAGTCCATCACGGGAGTGGCCCGGCCCACCTGACCCTAACGACCAACCCATCTGGATGCTCCAGAAGAGGGGAACGTGCCCCACGCATCCTTCTTGAGAGAGGCCGGATACTCTGGTGGCTCCGATACTCGCTTGGCCCTCGAGAGACCCAGGTCTGGGCTCAGCCACAGGCTCTCTGAGTGACCTCAGCCAAATCACGCCCTCGCTCTGTGCCTCAGTTTCCCCAGGTGTAAAACAGAGCTGGTCACCCTTTGTGTACGCAGCCTGTAAACGTTTCAGGGAGGCGACTGTCTGTTCCTCCGTGACTGCACGGCACAATGGGCCCCTGCCTGTAACAATAATGTACTTAAATTGCAATTTCTTTGGGGCAGAGAGCTGCCTTTTTGTTCTGGGTTTGAACAGCACCTAGTGCAGGCTGGTGTGTGACAGGGGCTCCAAGGTGCTACCTTAATACAAATAATAAATGATCATAATAATTTCTTCCTGACCCTCCTCTCCCAGAGCCCCCAGCTCCTGCCCTGAAGCCTGAGGATGGGTCAACCTCACCTCGGTATTTGTTTGCCTGACCTCATAGGTTATGAAGGGCTGTAATGATTTCCAGCCCTGATGTAAAATCCAGCAGCAGTGCAGCATGTGTGTGTATGTTAGATATTCCTTCTACCTCCCCCTGCGCATTAAAGCCAGCCTTGTCCTGCCTCACCCCCTTGGGAGAGGAGAGGACCCATCTGTTTGTCTAGACGCTGACTCCCATTTGAGGATCTGGACCGACGCTCTTAGCACAGTGGTATCTGATGGGGGCCCAGACGTAGCCCCTGGGAGCGGGAGCTGTTTGCTGGGGGCAGGGCAGATGAGGGTTACAACAACCCCCCGTAGGCCAGCTGGAAGGAGCTGTGTCAGAAGGGGATGGTTTATAGGGCGTGATGAAAGCTTCCGAGGGAGAAAACCAGGGACCCACTCTCCTCCCTGAGGCTTGACAAGGTCAAAGCGCGGTCGGAGCAAAATTCATCCCCCTCCCTGGGCTGGGGGGAATGGGCCTGGTTTTGCCGAGGGCCTGTTGCTTTAAGGGGAGTTTGCAAAGGAAGCAGGTTTGAGTCCCTGCCTCGTTTCATTGCATCCAGGCTGATGCAACATCCCCCTGCCGTGAGCTTTCACGGCGGGAGCGGGGGGCACGGCCTTGCGATACAGTGGCACTGCAGCCTGATGGGATGGTGCTGGCTTTGCAGCGTGGCGTGACAGCGATGCAAAACGTCATACTGCAAAGGCTGCTGACACCTGCCACGTACAGGCCACTCCCGGGGAAACCTCTTGTGACATGATCGGCGGTGGCAGCAGGGGGGGTGTGTGTGTGTGTGTATATAATCTGTAGCGCTCCTGCAAATTCTGATCCCCTCAGGGCAGTTTAGCAGCATATTAACAGCGTTGCCCACAGCTTCCCCACAAGAGGTGGCAGGGGTGGGCCAGAAGGGCCCCCCCGGGAAACCCAAGCAGCTCAGCCATCCAGCCCCATAGCGATTCCACGTAGGGAACCTTTTAGGGATTAAATAGGATTTCCTTGCGGGAAGGCCTGGGGCGAGCCGGGAGCCCAGCTGGGAGCCCGCCACGGCAGGGGCCCGATGCTCCCCTATCCTGTTTCTATTCGGTTTGGGTCTTTGAAACCATTTAAAGAGGCCCCTTGGGGACGGTGAAAGGAGCCTTCGTGTATCTCACAATGCACAGTATGGGGCGGTACAGCCCTCAGAATAGGGGCAGGGGACGTGGAGTGATTTTCACCTGATCCCAGGTACCAGCAACCCATTTCAGGCCTGCTATTTAATGAACCACAGGAGTTAAACGTTCCTGCTCAACACCAGCCGCAAGGCCAGCATCCCATCTTTCCAGGCGGCATCTTCTCGCGCAGATGGTTCATGAGAAGTCAGACACCCATACAGACTATACAGACTACGCTCCCACGCTGCATTTATACCCCCACCTAGCTCTCACCTAGTGCTTTGCACGAGTTGATCTCAAAGCACTTTGCCAAAGAGGTCAGTAATTATTATTTCCATTGTACATATGGGGAAACTGAGGCACCAGGTCAGGAAGTGACTTGCCCAAGGTCACCTGCCAGCAGAGAAGGTTGTAGGACCCAGGTCTCATGAGTCCAGGTCTGAGCTCTGCCCACTAGATCCCACTGCTCTGAAGACGAACCAGTCATTCTACAAACTAGAAAAATATAGCTTTGCAGGAAATGTTCACAAGCAGGTGGCTGCATCTCAGTGCCGGGGGAATGATCTTTGTATAAACAGCTGTCACATCCCACCCCAGAGGTGGCTGCATTTTAGCCTCAGGGGCATAGGTGCTGGAAGTAGGGGTGCTGCAGCACCCCCTAGTTTGAAGTGGTTTCCATCATATACAGGGTTTACAGTTTGGTTCAATGGCTCTCAGCACCTCCACTATAAAAATTGTTCCAGCGCCCTTGCTCAGGGGCGCAATCCCCGTGTAAACATCTGCCACATCCCACCCCAGAGGTGGCTGCATTTCAGCAAAGCGTTGGCTGATCCTATATCCCAAGGGTCTCTTTGGGATACAAAGCCCTATGGAAATGTGAGAGGATTTCCAGAATCATGATATTTCTGACCCCTCTTCTGCGCAGTACAAACATCTGCTCCCCTGTTTAAAAAACAGACCACCCCCCAAAACGATTCATCGGCACTCAAGTGCATCTACTTCTGGCCTGGAGCATGGCCCGCTCGGTAAACTCCATCCAACCTAGCTGAAGACTAATTGTCAAGCAGTCCACTCGTCCCTTGGGACGTAAATGGAAAGCTAGTTTGCAGATATCTCTGGAGAAGTGGGGGGGGGGGGGGAAGAATCAGATTCCTAATCAAGAAGGAAATAAAGTCAACAAATCAAAGGAAGTGTTTCAAGGGGAGCTGAGGTTCCTCTAGTAGTGTGAACAGCACAGCTGAATGCATCTAGGGTGATAGGAAGCAGCTGTGGGGTGGCAAAGCCGCAGGGTTGCTCCTCGGACTCACAGCACGTGTCTTTGCTTTGCTACTGGGATAGGACCGAGGAGGCATTTCACGAGGGACAAGGCCCAACACGGACAATGGTTTTGGTGGGAGGGAATGATGGTCTTTCCGGCTGATGCACTGGAACGGGAGTTGGGATGCCTGGGGTCTAGGCCCAGCTCCGGGTGGGAACGGGGTTAGACCAGTAGCCGGGAAGTCAGGAAGCTTGGCTGCTAGAGGGAATGTGGGGCTAGTGGTTACAGCCAGGCGGGCTGGGAGATCAGACACCTGGGTGCTGCTCTGGACTTGGTGAGGGAGCATGGTTTAGTGACTAGAGTTGGACTCCGGGGGTATGTTTACACTGCATGCTAAGCCCAGGCTCAGACTCAGGTTTGAGCCCAAACCCTGTCTCGGTCCACACACAAATCAGTCTGACTTGGGTCAGCAACCACTGAGGACTTGGGTCCTAGCACCCTACTAGGGGGGTGGGTTAGAGCCCTAGTTGCACTGTGGCTCGGGTCCAAGCCCTGTCAGTTTGCAGTGTGGACGCAGCTCAAGCCAAAGACCCGAGTCAGAAGGTCTGCGGAGTGCAATATGGATGCGTTAGCACAGCTGGGAGACAAAGGTCCAGCAATTGTAACCCAGGTTTACAATGCAGTGTAGCCATCCCCATAGTGTCTAGGGAAAGCAGTCTACTGATCAAAGAAGGGGCTAGGGAATCAGGACTTCTGGGTTCTAATCTCAGCCCTACCACAGATTTGCGTGACTCGGTTTTCCCATCCATAAAATGGGAACAGGAACATGGCCCTATCCCATTGCGGGGTGGGGAGGGGAGGGTGATGAATCCATGCAATTACATGAGCTGGAATTGGACAGGACACCGAACCCTGACAGGCAAAAAAATGCCCTGGGATCTTTAGTGACCTGCCAGTGGCTTGTGTTTATGTCTCCGTCAGCAGCGCAGCCCCATAACTTCATTCTAGAGGGAAGAGTGCCCCCCCCTCACTGAACCACCCTCACCACTCCCCACAGCCACCAAGGGGTTGCAAAACGCTGGTGGATTGCAGCATATGGCTCCATCCTCTCCCGCTCGCTTTTCTTCACTCCCCCTCCCCACCACCACACAACCAGCCAACCGTGCGTCACCGTGAGTGCGTCTTCGCTCTGCATCAGCCGTTCTCATGGAAATGATCGCAGGGCCACAACCTCGGGGTGAGGAATTGTGTGCCTGAAAGAGAAACGTAGCAGATGGACTTTGAAGGGGGAACGGTTCCATTTAGCCCTGCATATGTTCAGCAATTAGTCCCAATTGCAGGGGAAATTCAAAAAACCCCACAAATTATGTTACAAAGAGGCAGCCACCTCTCTTTGCTTTTCTTTCTCTCTTTCCACAAAGTTATTTCTGTCTTTCGAGCTTTGGATCTGTGCAAAAGTGTCCTCAGCTACGGGGCTTTCTCTTTCGCCGTCGCCAGGTGCTTTTACAACAGGGAAGGATTTAAGCCTTCTGGATTCTGCGGCGAGGTGGTGGCTGGTGAGTAAATGTTGTTATCCCCATTTTACAGTTAGGCAAACTGAGGCACCGAGACTTGGCCAAGATCAGTGGCAAGGGCGAGGAAGAGAACCCAGGCGTCCTGAGGACCGGCACTTAGATGTTGTTAGAAGTATTAGAATTCCTGATTCCATGATTCCATCTCCTGTGCTAACCCATCAAATCACACCCCCCTCCCAGCTGCAGGAACAAAACCCGGGGATCTCTGACTCCCACCCTATCCTCTGCTCTAGCCACTGGAGAAGACTTCGATCCTAGAGTTGGAAATGGAACCCAGGAGTCCTGACTCGCAATCCCCTGCTCTAACCAGTAGAGCACACTCCCCTCCCAGGGCTAGGAACAGAACCCAGGAATCTTGGCTCTCAGTCCTCTGTTCTAACCCACTAGATCCCCAAAGCTGGAAACAGAACCCGGGTGTCCTGACTCCCAATCCTTTTTTCTATCCACTACATAGCCCTTCTGCCAGGCCTGTTAGTCTTGGTTTTAACCAAGCCCAGTTTAACGGGTTGCTTTCCAGTTTGGTAGGTGGCACTTGGGAAACGCTCCTCCGCTAGAGACAATCTTATGCCAGAAACGGTTGGACAACAAAGTTAATGGAGAGATGGGAGAGGTCACCGTCTCTCTGCACAGCCCCCCCGCCTTAATGTAGGACATGACATGGTGTAATTTATAAACTGCATTATGGAGTCACTAATCTGCTAATGGAGAAGAGCCTCCCCCAGCTAATCCTTCACTCACACATTAAGAGAGCTAATACCATAGCAGGTCATAAATATGAGACCCTCCCATCCCATCGCTCTCTGCTTTCCGTAGAAAGCTGGACCCGAAACAGAGCTGGTTGCAAATTTTCCATCAAAACATCCCCCCCTGCCCCATTGGAAAACACCATTTTGAGAAAACCCAATGTTTTGGGGGAGAGGGGCGAAATCGTATCAATTTTGACAACAATTCCTGGAGGAAAACAAGAGTTTTGAGAACATCCCATTTCAACGTTCTCGGAAGGGGGAGCGCAGATTTTTTATTTCCAAGCGACTTCATAGATATGAGGATCAACATCAAAAGAGAATATTGGGAATGGATCAAAAGAGCAATGTTTTGATTGGAAAATTTTGAATTTTTGGCTTGTCGCCTCAACTTGGGACCAAAAAAACCCTTTGAAATCTCAATATTTTTGGTGGAGTGAAAGAGCCATTTTCCAGCCAGCTCTAAGCCAAACCTAAACAGGGCCCAATCCTGTGTTGCCTCTTTATGAAAATGCAGCCCAGAAGATTCAGTGCAGGGGGAGCTGTGGATTCCGAGCAGCAAACAGCCTCCAGTGTAAAATTAGAGCAGCCACGGGGCTGCTCTAACTTGCATCCGCCCCCCTTTGGCTACATAAGGGCCCAGAAAAACCCCACACAGTGTGTTGCCCCTTGAACCCAGCAACTCCCCCCACCACTGGCATACCCCCCAATGCTAGGGCTATAAAGTGGGGCAGCATCACGCCACTTATGTCAGCCCAACACTGCTCCTGCACCAGGGGAATTCTCCCGAGGCCCCTTGCAACTCATTTATAACCTTTAGATAGCGCAGGAACAGGGGCCAGAAATGGTCCCATGATGGGACGCCCTTAAAGGGCCAGGATCTTTGACTCAATTTTGATCAGCACCTGAGGTTCAGCTGCCTCTCTGCCCCCCCTCCCACCCCCGTGTTCTTGGATCTACCAGAACGAGATGAGAATCCTGCAGGACAAGCCTTTCTTCTGAGATTTTCCCCTTCTGGGTCCCAGCAGCTGCAAGGTTGAAAAAATTAGGGTAGGGGGAAAAAAATTCCCAAGTGACTTCAAACTTTTTCAAACCTCAGGAAAAGTTTTGGGGGCTGGGTGAAGATTTGCCGGCTGGTTCTTTATGTATTTGGCTGCTTTGACCTGGTCTAAGGTTATTTTCAGTGTTATGGTTGCCTGAAGAGGGCTGAATTGAGATCAACGCTGCACAGACACCTTGGGTATGTCTAAACTACAGCGGTGCTTCCTACATCAGTGGGAGGAGTTTTTCCATCCATGGCATGAATCCACCTCTGCATCGACACTGGGGATTAGGTCGAGCTAACTACGTTGCACAGGGCAGGTATTAGCAAGAGCGTTGTAAGCAAGATACGAGCAGTAATTGTCTTCCGCTCTACTCAGCACTGATAAGGCCTCAACGGGAGGATTGTGTCTAGTTCTGGCCCCCGCACTTCTGGAGAGATGTGGACCAATGGGAGAAAGTCCAGAGAAGAGCAACAAAAAGGATTAAAGGTCTAGAAAACATGAACCTATGAGGAAAGATTAAAAAAGAATTGGACTTGTTTAGTATGGAGCAGAGGAGACTGAGGGGGGACATGACAACAGTCATCAAGTACATAAAAGGTTGTTATAAAGAGGAGGGTAATAAATTGTTCTTCTTAACTTCTGAGGACAGGAGAAGAAGCATCGGGTTTAAATTGCAGCAAGGGAGATTTAGGTTGGACATTAGGAAAAACTTCCTAATTGTCAGGGTGGTTAAGCACTGGAAAAATTTAGCTAGGGAGGTTGTTGAATCTCTGTCATTGGAGGCTTTTAGGAACAGGTTAGACAAACACCTGTCAGCAATGATCTAGATAATACTTAGTCCTGTCTCAGTGCAGGGGACCGGACTAGATGACCTCTCAAGGACGCTTCCAGCCCAGCATTTCAGCCCTGAGTGATGTAGTTATGGCTGCACAGAGAGACAGTCCCGGCCCTAAAGAGCTTGCCATCTAAATAGACAAAGTGTGGAAAGGGAAACTGAGTCACGGAGAGGCAAAGTAAGCTGCTTGGAGTCACCCAGAAGATCAGCAGCAAGGGTAGAACCCCGATCTCCTGAAGCCTAGTGCAGTGCGCTACCCACTGGGCCGGGCTGCCTCTGCTAACATCACTGAGCAAAGCCAATGAGAATAGTCAGAGGCAAAGCTGGACGCGAGCGGAACAGACACAGCGAGAGACACAAAGGATGGGAGAAAAGGCGGGCTGCCGCCCGCATCTCTAAGGTGGGGCCTGGGGGCACAGACATTTTAAGTATCAGGGGGTAGCCGTGTTAGTCTGTATCCACAAAAACAATGAGGAGTCCGGTGGCACCTTCAAGACTAACAGATTTCTTTGGGCAGAAGCTTTCGTGGGTAAAACCCCCACTCCATGCATCTGAAGAAGTTCAGCTTTATTCTATATTAAAACACGCCCCAGAGCTTGGAACAAGGGAACAAGGAAATGAATCAAACAGGCTCACACCTGACAGCGATGGGCAGCTCGTCTCAAGGTCAGACCTGCCTCTGGAAGGAATCCATTTAGCCTGGGCGTCTCTGAGCTCTCGCGGCTATCCGCCATCCCCACTTCCCTAGCAGGGCCGGCTGCAGCTTCCCAGCCCGGCCCTCTGCAGTGACAAGGCCACTCTTAAACCTGACCCCAATTAAAAGCTGGGGTGATGCAGGTTCCGACCTCCAGCCCTGGCCCATTTGGCTAATGGGAGACTCCAGCTCCTTCTTCCCCCCGCCCTGGGCATTCAGGCAGGGTGGGGCTGACATGGCTGGTCTCCCCGAGCAGCGGATGATAAATTCTAGTCTAATCTATAAACCGCCTGGCACGCAGTTGCCAGATTTTGTCTGGTTCTTTAATGTCAGGACTATAAATTTGCTGCCGGCAAAGAGGCGACCTTGCAGAATCCGCGGCGGGCCGGGTTTCAGTTTAGAACGAGGAGTCGGCCGTGGTTCCCTCTCCCGTGATAGCAAGAGAAGAGCGCGACTACTTACTACTGGCAGCGTAGCCTGGTGGGTAGCGTGCTGGCCTGGCCACCAGGAGAGCTGGATTCCAATCCCAGCTCTGCTATTGGGGGAAGCTGAGCAAATCCACCGTCCCTTTCTGTGCCTCGGTTTCCCCCGCTGTAGCGCAGGGCGGGTGAGGCTGGCCTGCTTGGAGAACGTGCACTGGATAAGAAGAACTAAGCTGTGTTATTAATGGGCTGGGGAGGTCACTGCAGAGCAGCTGGCTGGCTCAGGTTTTTCTCTCTGGGGCTATATCCCGCTATGATGCCTGGCAACAAAGATGGCTCATGCTGGACGCAGTTCAGGGTGACCAGATGTCCTGATTTTATAGGGACCGTCCCGATTTTTGGGTCTTTTTCTTATATAGACTCCTATTACCCCCCATCCCCGTCATGATTTTTCACACTTGCTGTGTGGTCACCCTAATGCAGTTGTTCTCACAACCCCTCCCGGTGGGGCAGAGCAGGGTTATTAGCCCCATTGTACAGATGGGGAAACTGAGGCACAGAGCGGCTAAGTGAGTTGACCAAGGTCTGACCCCAGGTCGGCACCTAATCAGTCGGCTATCCTTCCTCAAGGGAGCACCTGCATTCTGCTCCCAAAGCGTGTGCTCTAGTGGTTAGCTCAGTCTTTCGGTGCCTTGCTTTAGGCAGATTTTCCAAAGCCCCGAAAAAACGTAGAATCCAGCCCCGGGCAGCCGGTGGGCTGGATTCTGCAGGCACTTTTGGGGGTCTCCCCCTTCAGCCTCCCTGGGCCCCATCTGTAAAGTGGGGGAGTCAATAGCGCCCCTCCCTTTGTGGCAGTGCGCTGGGATCAGTGCATGAAAGGTGCTAGAGGTCTTGCTGTTGGCACTGAAAGCAGGCAGGGGCTGCAGGCCTGCACTCTGAAGGCTCCGTCAGACTGTCCCTGCAGCGAGCCAAGCGTTAGAGGAACTGACAAGGATTCGGTGGCTGGCACCGTTCGTTACCACAGATTTAGCTGAGCTGGAATGCACCAGACTGCACCTCTGACTCCTCTGACCTCCGCCGCAGGGGATTTCCTCACTCCCCGCGGCGGCAGGTAAACGTGGCGGCTGGCACAGGCTTCGGAGTGCAGCAGGGGAAGGATTGCCTGGCTCGGAGCATCGTCCAGACTAATGGGCGAACAGCATGGGCTCAGATTAAAGTCAGTCAGGTGCAGAGTTCTGCACAGACCGGCAATGGAGGGCTCAGGACCAGCTGCAGTTATTGTGTGGTGGTTGGTATTTTGGGGGAACAGGGATGGTGAGCGGGGGCCCCGTCTGGGAAGTTCAGGTCAAGGTTAGGATCCAGGTTCTGATCCAGATCAAGGCTTGGATCCAGATCAAGGTTTGTACGTAGGACCAGATCCAGATTGATGCTTGGATCCAGATCCAGAGCAAGGCTTGGATCCAGGTCCGGATCCAGATCCAAATCGAGGCTTGGATCCAGATCCATTCAAGGCATGGCTCCAGGTCCAAATCCAGATCAAGAGTAGGATCCACATGTAGTTTGAGATCTGGATCTACTCAAGGTCCACAGTTCACAGATTCTGGTTCCGTCCACCTCTCGGTGGGTAAAACCAAAGGGTGGTTGGTTTTGTAAAGTCAGAGCACTGCGCTATAGGCTGTTGTGAACGGCTAATGCCTTTTGGCTGAGATTGTCAAAGCGGCCTGCGAGATGTGAAAATCTGGCCACTTATTTAGGGCCCTAAATGGGATCTGAGCCCTTTGAAAACCTGGCCCTAAAAGAAAAGATCTAGCAAGTGGCTGAGAGTAACCTTAACCCTAGATCCAAAAAGATGACGCACGACAAAGACCGGATACAAGAGAGATCGCCCCGAAAGCAAGCCCACTTCCTTAGTGGTGGTGCAGCTGGTGCCAGGGAGGACCAGAAAGGGCCAAAAATGTTTTTCGCTGGAAATTGCAAATCTGTTGAAACCGGACCCGTTGGAGGGAAAAGGCCGGGTCTGACAAATTTTCCAACATGAAAAAATATTGAAAAAAAAAAAAGGTTTTGGAATCGTCAAAAGGTCCCGTTTTGACATTTTCGAAAGGGAACGTTTGGCTTTTCTGTGTCCAACCGAGTTTTCGTTTGGAAATTGAACTTAGTTGATCGGAAAAGAAAGGTTCCGAAAAGAATCCAAAGTGAAACAAAAGATTTCAGTTGACCCAAACTGGACTCTTTCGGTTGGTTGGTTGGTTGGTTGATGACATATTTTGAGATTTTGACATGTGTCCTAATTCAGGATGGGAAACTTTTTTTTTGAACTCTCAAAAATTCTCGCAGGACAGAAAAACCACCCCCCACCCAGCCCAGTAAATATGGGGGTTGGATTCTCCCCCAGTTCAAGAGGCAATCACCACCTTGCTGTTAGTCAAGTCACTAGCCCTTTAGACAAGCTGTCCCAATTGTGAATGGAACGCATTTCCCCTCTGTTGCTTCTCTCGGCCCTGGCTCACAAAGAGTTAAGGATCTTTGCTTTGGCCCCCTGGCAGTAGAACAACCTTTCACATAGCATCTAGCTACTGACCGCAAACTTACCCCCAAATTATCGATTGTCCTCCGACACCCCCTGTAGCAACACCCTCACTCACATTGCAACTGGCTCATTAAGACACAGAATCCCGTTATCCAGCCAATGCTGACACAAAGGAACCTTTGCATGGAGCTTATTTGACTTGTGTGTTGTGAGTGAGTGTGTTGTATTCTGTGTCTGTGTGTGGTGACAATGGTAGTGTTGTGCGCATGAGTTTGGAGGGCTGTCGTGGGTGGGGGAGTTGTGTGTCTGTATGCGATGTGAGTGGGTGTGTTGTGCGCACCAGGGAAAAGGGGTGTTGTGGGTGGGCATGTTGTGGGTGTGTGTCCGTGGTGAGTGGATATGTTGTGTGCATGAGTATGGAGGGCTGTTGTAGGTGGGGGTGTTGTGTGTTGTGTTGTGTGCACAAGGGGTGTTGTGGGTGTCTGTGTTGTGAGTGGGTGCATTGTGTGTATGAGTGTGGAGGGGCATTGTGGGTGGGAGGGCTGTGTGTATTGTGTCAGTGGGGGTGTTGTGTCAGTGGGCCTGTTGTGTGCCTGAGTGTGGAGGGGTGTTCTGGGTGGGTATATTGTATGTTTGTGTGAGTGTGTCATGTCAGTGAATATGTTGTGTACATGAGTGGGAGCTTTTGTGTGTGTACATGTGGAGTATTCGTTGCCCCTGAGTCTGTGCTGTGTGTCGGTGTGATGGGTACATGGACTGTCCCAGGCCAATCCATGCAGTGAGGCCCTGATCCCTGTTAGGGTCATGAGGTGCAGTTATCATATGTGAACATCAGGAGTCCATTGACGGTATCCCTGCCAGGACCCTGCATTACACAATCAGCGCTGACTCGATGCTTGCCTTCTCAGCGCCGAATCGGCGCCGAATCGCAGCTGGAGACACAGGGAATTTTATTTTTAAACTCTCTGAAACTTTGTCCAGCCAACAGTGGGTCTCTCCTTCTCCTCCCCCAGCGCATCCTTCTGTAAAATGCCGTCATTTCGTTTTTCAGGGGGCTGCTTTCCACATTTGCAGATGGCACCGTTAATTATCCGCCCAAGCATGCCAGGACTCCCAAAATAAACCAGTAGGCCAGCATTTAAATGGCTGCATGGGCCAGCGATCCAGGTACTAAAGCGACAACGAAATCCGCCAACAGTGGCCGCAGACTTGTGAAACGAGCGAAACAGAACATCCCCTTGCTGGGTTGACACACCTGGGATCCACCAGGTTGCAAGATGCTTCCTCCTGCTACCCTCCTGGTCAATTGCTTGTGGGAAGAAGTAAAGGGACTTGACAGTTGGTTGCTGATATCAGTGTCTTTACTGATTCCCTTTTGAAAATCTGGATGAGGGGGCCGAGAGAGAAGGGAAGGTAACAATCTCATTAGGGAATCTTGCCATTTTCTTCCCTTTTTTTTTATACTGACATATAAATTTATTTTTAACAGATTTTACTGACAGGCAATTTTCACTCCCCCCCTCCCCCCACCCTTAATTCCACTGACAGTAAACTTGCTGACAGATGGAGACTAGTCATCATGGGATGGGATAAATCAGTGAGGACTGGCGAGACGCTGGCTCTGGGCAGAACTATCTAATGTAATCTAATGGTCTAGCTAATCTATCGATCTAGATCCTTTTCTGCCCTCCGCCCCATCAGCAAATTTTCGGAGCGACTCTAGAGTATCTAAAATTAGAAGTATCAACAATGTGTTTTCTGCATCTCTTTCTTCCTTGCCTGTAGGAGAAAAAGCTCCGTGGCTTATAGGCTGTTTGTTTATGTTTACATATGTGAGTGGGTGTTTTGTATGTCTGTGTACGCGTGTGCTTTGTGAGTGGGTGTGCAGGCTGTGTTTTGTGAGTGGGAGTGTTGTGGGTGGGTCTGGATGTCTCCGTGTGTGTTTTGTGAGTGGGGTTGTTGGGTGTGACTGTGTGTGTGTTTTGTGAGTGGGATTGTTGGGTGTGACTGTGTGTGTGTGTTTTGGGAGTGGGGATGTTGGGTGTGACTGTGTGTTTTGTGAGTGGGAGTGTTGTGGGTGGGTGTGGATGTCTGTGTGTGTTTTGGGAGTGGAGTTGGTGGGTGTGACTGTGTGTGTGTGTGTTTTGTGAGT
>NW_020664578.1:3021190-3052252 GCF_002925995.2 Terrapene triunguis
TGTGTGTGTGTGTTTTGTGAGTGGGCGTGTTGTGGGTGGGTGTGGGTGTCTGTGTGAGTGGGTTTGACGAAGGGGGAGCGTTGTGTGTCTATGTTGAACCTGTTTTGTGAGGAGGGGGTTGCCGTGGGTTTGTGAGTGTGTTTTGTGAGTGGGGGAGTCTGTGTGTGAGTGGGCAGGGTGTGTCTGTGTGAATGTATTTTGTAAGTGGGTGAGTTGTGCCTCTCTCCAGGTGTCTGTGTGGTTTTTGTGAGCGTGTGCGTGTGTGTGGTTATGAGTCTGTGTGTGCTGTGTGACGGGGTGCCGTGTGTAGGAGCCACTGATGGGAAGTAACTCAGCTGATTCAGTGGCAGGACCCAGTCAAATGTGACACCTGGTCATAATTTGTGTCGTTTGAACCTTGGAATTTTGCCCAAGATCACAGATTCTCCCCGGGGCCACTCACAACTAGAGATGGTCCCAAACCAAACCCCCGAACCTGACTCCTTGCAACTTCAGGGAGTCAAAGTCCAGATCGAAGAGAGATGCTGGGCCACGGTTGCCTGGGAGAGCAGAGTGCTGGACTCCATGACCCAGGCGGTCTTTCCCGGTCCTATGCTCCTACGTAGCTGTGGTTCGGGGTCATGTCTCTGTGCCAAGCTCCTAAATCTCAACGTTGCAGCGAAAGCTGTGCCTGGGTCAATCGTCCCTTCTGGTTTTACAATCTGTTAGATCATCTAGTCTGACCTCCTGGATAACACAGGCCAGAGAATGTCACCGAATTACCCTGGGCCCTGTGTAGAGCCCAATACTTGTGTTTGACTAGAGCATCTTCCAGAGCGGTGTCCACTCTGGAATTCATCCACACTTCCGTCCTTTCTGTGTGTTGGCGCCGGTAACCCCCCTGCGTTACAGAAATCATATAAATGTAGGCCTGGAAGGGACCTAAGAGTCCTCTGCCCTGAGCCCCGGCTAAGTATTATCTAGAGCAGTGGTTCTCAACCAGGGGTCCGGGACCCCCAGGGGGGTCACGAACAGGTTTCAGGGGGGCCGCCAAGCAGGGCCAGCATTAGACTCGCTGGGGCCCAGGGTAGAAAGCCGAAGCCCCACTGCATGGGGCTGAAGCCCAGGGCCCTGAGCCCCACCACCTGGGGCTGAAGCCAAAGCCTGAGCAATGTACCTTCGTGAGGGCCCCTGTGGCATGGGGCCCCGGGCAATTGCCCTGTTTGCTACCCCCTGACGCCGGCCCTGGCTTTTATATGCAGAAAACCAGTTATTGTGGCATAGGTGGGCTGTGGAGTTTTTATAGCATGTTGGGGGGGGAGGGTGTCTCAGAAAGAAAAAGGTTGAGACCCCTGATCTAGACCATCCCTGACAGGAGTTTGTCTGTTCTTAAAAACCTCCAGTGGAGATTTCCCACAACCTCTTTAGCTAATTTGGTCCAGTGCTTAACCACCCTGACAGGAAGTTTTTCCTAATGTCCGACCTAAACCTCCCTTGCTGCAATTTAAGCCCATTGCTTCTTGTCCTGTCCTCAGTGGTCAAGAAGAACAATTGATCACCCTCTTCTTTATAACAACTTTGGACGTACTTGAAGACTGTTAGCATGTCCCCGTCAGTCTTTTCTCCAAACTAAACAAATCCAATTTTTTCAATCTCTCCTAGGAGGCCATGTTTTCTGGACCTCTAATCCTTTTTGTTGCTCTTCTCCGCACTCTCTCCAATTTGTTCACGTCTCCCAAAGTGTGGTGCCCAGAATTGGACACAGTCCTCCCGTTGAGGCCTTGTCAATGCTGAGCAGAGTGGAAGAGTTACTTCTTGAGGTGTCGGGTCTCAGTCCAATTCCCAATCCACGTGGTTATGCTATGTCGCATCCAGCAGAAGGCTCTAGCAGGCACACGCACTAGGCAGGATACTAACCTCAGGTGTAGGTCAAGACTACCTAGTTGGACTATATATGCCTTTATGCAGGATAGTCTACCATCTTGGATATGGCAGGTGGTGCCTCATGGATGTTGTTGGTCATGGTGCATCATGGGAGATGTAGTTTGGCCCCTAGGGGACATGAGGCAACGGAACTACAATTCCCATGAGGCACTGCAGCCACATTTCCAAATCAAATTATGCAGCTTTTAAGGCATTTGGTGTCTGATGAAAAATCAGAATTTCCCGTAGGAAGCTGACACCTTTCCATGAACATTTTCGTTTGATCAAAAACCCAATTCCCCATCAAAAAGCCGTTTCTGTGGAAAATTTCCAACCAGCCCTAGTCAGCTTTCATTTAAAAAAAAAACAGGGGTACATTTCTAGCCCTTGCGTTTGCAGCGAAAAGCCCGAAAATGGAGCGCCTCAAGGCGATGACACCAGGAGACAGAGAAAAAGATCCCCAAATTACTATTATTTTTTAAAAAAATCTCATGATCTTTAAGCCAATCTCATGATTTTGGCAGCAACACTGAATAAAGGCGACGCCAGCTAATCCCCCTCTTCTAGGGAAGGTTCTGCTGAGGTGTCCCTGGACGCTCACAGACCAAACCAAGCGTAAGCGTCATCTAGGCCCTGATCCAGAGCTCAAGGAAGTTTGTAGGTCCCAGATCCATTGAGGCTCCAAATTTCCAACAATGCATAATCACCCCTGAGGATCTGGTCTGTTGTGACTGGGTTCTCACTGTTTTTTCCACATTCTCTCTCATGCTGTCCTTCTCTCGTTCCTCCCCCTGATCTAAGCTTCCGCCGTCCCTGACTTTCCAGATTTACAAACTCCCTCTCACTGCTCCAATATATTCCTGACCCCACACACATAGTGGCTGCTGTTGCTCAAGGGGGACTTTGGCATTTAAATCCCTTCGAAGATCTGAGCCTAGGAGCCATTCTCTTTATTTCTAGCTAGCTTAGGCCCTTAGGACTTAGAGGAAAGCCCCTGATGTCCTTTGCTCAGCCGCACTCTGCTGCTCTCTCTCCAGGGACTGCTTCACCTTTAGCTCATCAGGGCAAACACTCCCAGGCCCAGGTGCACCTGGAGGTCTCCCCCCTGCCTCTTTGTCTCTCTCCGCTGAACCCTGGAAATGCAACAGGTGTGAACGGCAGCCAGCAACAGTGTTGTCCTCCCCTTGTAGCTGCAGTTTGCGAATGGGATTTCAGCTGGGGATCTAGAGAGCTGGGGCTGTGAAGTTCTGGCTGCCATGGGTCTGGGGGTTTGTTATTGTAGGGTTGCTCGTGTGCTGTGCCAGCACCCAGGAAGCCCAGCCAGACCAGTGTCCGTTCTCACTGTTGCAGAGGCAGGTCTAGATGCGGAGGGGCTAAGTGTAGCCGGGCTTGCCACACCGGTGGCCATGCATGGAGCAGCACGGGCGCTTGGAGCATCAGCAGGAAGGGGAGCACCAATGGTGACCTGACCCAGCCAGAGCTGGTAAGTGTGGGGAGGAAAGCCCCATGGCAGGGGGCAGCTGTAAGAGGGGTGGGGGCTGGGAATGGCCACATAGGGGTGGTTCTGCTTTTACCTCTTGCTCTGGGCCCTGTAAAACTTGACTGCAGACCTGGGCTGCGCCTAAGGGTTTGTTGTTTTAGCTGGGGCTCCCTCCGCTGGATTGTTGTTGTAGGGTTGCTTGTGTGCACTGGGGCGCTGCGCTCTGGATTGTTGCTCTGGGCGCTGGGGCTGCATGCGCTGGTCGAGCTGCTCATATCGGTTTGTTGTTGTACAGTTGGGGTGGACGCGAAGTTTTCCGACCTGGTTTGTTATTGTAGGGTTGCACATGGACACAGGGCTCCATGCCCTGGTCCATTATTGTAGGTTTGCTCACAGATGCTCATGTGAGTTTCTTGTTTTACAGTTGTCTGGGGCTGCTGGGTTTGCTGACCTGGTTTGTTATTGTAGGGTTGCACTAGGGTGCCATGCACTGGTTTGTTGTAGCATCGCTCATGAGCCCTGGGGCTGTTTGTGAGTTCTGACCTGTTCTGTGGCCCATGGCAAATCTCTTCCCTGCCCTGTGCCTCAGTTTCCCCTTCTACCTTTTATCTCTCTTACCTGTTTAGATTGTAAGCTCTTTGCGGGGAGTCTCTCTCACTATGTATCTATGCATCAGCTGGCTGTGTGGACCTCTTGGCTTTACGGTGATACAAATACATATGTAGAGAAATGGGAGAGGGTTCAGAGAAGAGCCAGGAGACTGATTAAAGGATTAGAAAACCTGCCTTAGAATGAGAGACTCCAGGAGCTCAATCTGTTCAGTTTAGCAAAGAGAAGGTTCAGAGATGGTTTGATCACAGTCTATGTGAGGAAGTAAAGGATGATAATAGAGGGCTCTTCAATCTAGCAGACAAAGGTCTAACGAGACCGTATGGAAGGTGAAGCTAGACAAACTCAGACTTGGAAATAAGATGCGAATTTTTAACAGGGAGGGTAGTTAACTCCTGGGACAACTTACCCAGGATTGTGGTTGAGTCTCCATCAGTGGAGTTTTTTAATCAAGACTCGATGCTTTTCTAAGAGATCTTCTGTAGTGGAACCCTAGCTATTGGACTTGAAGCAGGAATTAATTCAAAAGTTGTGTTCTGCAAAAAATCAGACTAGATGATCATAATGGTCCCGCCCGGACTTAGTCATCTATGAATCTGTGAGGATAAAAATCCCTTACACCTCCCCAAGCTCCTGTCTTAGGCTAGGTCTACACTACCCGCCTGAATCGGCGGGTAGAAATCGACCTCTCGGGGATCGATTTATCGCGTCCCGTCAGGACGCGACAATCGATCCCCGAATCGACGCTCTTACTCCACCAGCGAAGGTGGGAGTAAGAGCCGTCGACGGGAAGCCGCGGAGGTCGATTTTGCCGCCGTCCTCACAGCGGGGTAAGTCGGCTGCGATACGTCGAATTCAGCTACGCTATTCGCGTAGCTGAATTTGCGTATCTTAAATCGACCCCCCCCCGTAGTGAAGACGTAGCCTTAGTGAGTAACTCAATCAGGAAACTGATTTCTCCCCCCGATCTGATTTCCTTTTTCCTCTTGACGGCACCCCGTTAAGGTGTGCGAGCGATCCGGATCCAGGAAGACATCGATGGGAAAACATACAGTGTTAAATAATCTGTGGCAATGTTATAAGAATTAAATGGTCGCTCCCGATTATGATTGAGTTAAAATAAAAGATACACTAATGGATTTAAAGCTGCCTCAAATTGATGTTGGAAATGTTGTCACGTCTGTATTTACTGGATAAAGTGTTGCTTTAAAACCCGCTGAATTCCCAACTTAATGACTAAAATAAAACCTTAAGTAACTTGGAATGTTGGAAGGGCTTTTACGGAATTGTATGTTTTCCCCCCCGCTGTAAACAACACGCAGGAGGAACTAGTGACAAAAAGAAGTGGGATGCTCAGAGTGGGGTCGATACATTTCTAGGGCCTTGTCTACACTTGAAAATTAATTTGGCTGTGAATTTAAAGCACTTTAGCTATTCCAGAATAACTCGGTGTGTGGACTCTCTAATTCTGCAGTAAACGTGTCACGGTTAGCTTAATCCATTGTCAAAGAGTAGCTCCATGGGTAGATGTAACCTACTGGTGAGCGTGTGTGCGAGAGTCTCCTGGGCCGATCTACAGAAGGTATGATGTGTTACAGCCCTTTAGCTACAGAGTTTTGGTTCTTTGTCTCAAGCTATGGTAGCTCACACTTTGAGCTCTTCAAATACTCGTCCTCCAAGGTACACAGATTTTTCCATTTTTCTAGTTCTTTGTCTCTGAGGTTGAGCTTTACCTCTTTCTCTTGTCCTCCAATCGCCGTAATTTTTTTGTCTTCTCCGTGCTAATCTGCAGTCATAATGTTCTGCTTTCCCGGTCTACCTGGTCAGTTATGCTCCTCCTTGCTCAGTGCAGTGAGCTTGATATCGTCCACGAATCTAAGGTCGTGCACTTCCTGCCACGTGACATGACTCCTCTCATTTCATCTCTCAATGCTGCAGCCATTATTGCTTCCGGGACCGAGCTGAACCAATCTGGTGACAGCGTGCATCTTTGTCTCACTCCTTCAGGCGTCCTGAGCCATCTTGTCGGCTTCTTCTCCACTCTCAGGGCACTCGTCAACTTGCTGCCGATATTTTCTCTCAGCTTGATCGGGGTTTCGGGAATGCCATACCGTCTCGCAGCTTGTCACAATCCTTTCTGCTAAATGCTATCAAAAGCCTGTTTGACGTGATCGGTTATGTTCTGTGTACTTCTCCGATATCTGTCTTATTAAAAATAAACCTGATCTATTGTCCTTCGTCCTCATCTAGATCTGGCCTGTTCCTCCGCAAATCCTGCTTCCACGTATCTCTTCATTCTCCTCTGCAATCTCTTGGGGAATGCTTTGCCCGGCACGCTCAATAAGCGGCGTCCTCAAGAGTCCTTTTCTTATCTCCTTTTTCGTAGATCGGTACTATTAGTGTTTCCCCCCGATGCGCTCGGCACTTGCTCGTGTTTCTAAATCTGATCAAATAGCTTGTGCATCCATCTTTGACACGCGGTCCTCGCCCGCTTGCAGCAGCTCCGCGGTGACATTGTTACTCCCCGGTGCCTCGTTCCTTTTTGAACTTTCAATTGAGATTTTTACGTCTTCTGCTACGAAGCCTGGCATTGCCTCTCCCTCGTTTGTTGCCGGGAATCTTCTCTGGACCCGTTTCCTCGCCTGTGTTCTGCACATTGTACAGCTCTTCAAAATAGTCTTTCCAGCTCTTAGTCTGTCTTTTTCATCTTCAATCACCTGTGCCACTCAGTTCTATTATCTTGCCAAGGAACCCCTGTGTCGCATTGTTCTGCTTCTTTACATTATTTACTTATCCAGTTGTTTCTGTCTCTCTTCACTTTCTGCTTTATCTCTCCGGTCGGCCTAGTCCCCAGCTTGCAGACTTACGTCTTCCTTTTTATTCCCCTTCAGCTTCCACACTTGTCATTCAGCTACAGCACTTCAGCCGTTATCCACCTTGCCATCTTCGCTTTGGCCTTGTAGCCCGCCACTTGTTCAGCCTCTCTCATAGGGTATGTCTACACTACGGGATTAATCCGAATTTAGATAATTCGAATTTGGGAAACAGGTTGTATAAATTCGATTGTGCGCGGCCACACTAAGCACATTAATTCAGTTTTTAACCACATTAATTCGGTGGTGTGCGGCCACACTACCCCATTAATTTAACCACAGTAATTCGGTGGTGTGCGGCCACACTAACCCTAATTCGAATTAACAAAATCGATTTAGGCGCTACTCCGCTCGTCGAGGTGGAGTACAGAAATCGATTTTAAGTGCCCTTTAATTCGAATTCACTGGCTCTGTAGTGTGGACGGGTGAAGGGTTAATTCGGATTAACGCTGCTAAATCCGAATTAAAGTCGTAGTGTAGACCAGGCCATAATCTCGTTTTTTAACACCGTTCCCTGTCTCTTCAACATTCATTTCTTCTTCCACCAGAGACGTGGAGTTTTTCCGCACGGCTTCTTTGTATTCTTTGCTGATATCTGGCTCTTTTAGGGTGACCAGATGTCCTGATTTTATAGGGACAGTCCCGATTTTTGGGTCTTTTTCTTATATAGGCTCCTATTACCCCTCCACCCCCTGTCCTGATTTTTCACATTTGCTGTCTGGTCACCCTAGGCTCTTTCAGTTTATCCATGTCCTAGATATTAGTTCTTGGCACTTTTTTTCAATTGCTTTCAGGCTCAACATCATTGATGCCCGCACTAACTTATGATCTGCACGACAACGCCTTTGATTTCCACCTGCGATTCACAAGCATCAAGTCTACCATTCTCGTCGTTTGCCTATTAGGTTAAATCCATGTCCACTTCCTCTGCTGAAATAGCGGGTTCGTTATCACCAGGTTGTTGTTTAGGCTACTACATTTCTGACTTTCTCCTCGTTCGTTTTCTTCATCTGGTCCAAATTTGCCTATTGTTCCAGCCCAGGAAATCCAGCCCAATCCTACTTTTGCATTAAAATCTTCCATCACTCAATAACACGTCTTGCCGTGAAACGTCTCATATTGTTCTCTATAGAGAGTTATAAAATTCATCCATTTCTTCCTTGGGCGCTACTGACATATGCTGTTGTAACTGCACTGGATTTGAATCTGGATTTGAGTCGGGCTCAGACCCACTCTCCAGGTGGATCCTATGATCCAGGTCCTGAATGCTTCCAGAAATGAGTTGGACAGGTTTGTGCGTATACGGGGGTATGAAGAGGGTTGAGTTCAAACCTGAATCCGAGCCTGGATTTACAATGCAGTGTAAATGTCCCCCCACTGGCCTGCTGGGTCACCTTGGGCAAGTCACGTCCCTGCTCTGTGCCTCAGTTTCCCCACCTGTAAAACGGGGACGGTGGTACCGACCTTCATTGTAAAGTACTTTGAGGTTGACTGATTAAAAAGTTCTATATAAGAGCTAGGGATTATTACTGGTATTGCAGTATCACCTAGAGATGGCAACTGAAACCAGGGCCCCATGCACTGGGCACTAGATATCTGGTCAACCTAAGCAGATAGGCCCATATAAGGCCTGGTCTTATATTCAAAGTTGCATTGGTTTCACTTTTATTGTTGCTATCATTATGATGATGATGATTTATTTATCCATTTGTACTGCGGTACCACCTAGAAACCCTAGTCAGGGCCCAGCACCCATTGTGTTAGGGGCTGTACAGACAAAGAACAACAAAAAATGGTCCCTGCTTGAAAAAATTTACAATCCAAGTATCAGCTTCAAAACTGACTTAGCTAAATGAGTGCAAAGCTCTGTGTAGACCAGTGGTTCCCAGACTTGTTCCGCTGCTTGTGCAGGGAAAGCCCCTGGCGGGCCGGGCCGGGTTGTTTACCTGCCGCGTCCGCAGGTTCGGCCGATCGCGGCTCCCAGTGGCCACGGTTCGCTGCTCCAGGCCAATGGGAGCTGCTGGAAGCGGCGGCCAGTATGTCCCTCGGCCCACGCTGCTTCCTACAGCCCCCATTGGCCTGGAGCAGCGAACCGCGGCCACTGGGAGCCGCGATCGGCCAAACCTGCGGACGCTACAGGTAAACAAACTGACCCGGCCCGCCAGGGGCTTTCCCTGTGCAAGCGGCGGAACAAGTTTGGGAACCACTGGTGTAGACACTTTGAATTCAATTTAAAATCAGCTGATATCAATTTATCTGAACTTGATATCGGATCCTTTTTATCCAAAGGCCCCACTTTGGGGCCTGATCCCACCCCCTAATTCTTGATGGTGCTAGGCCACTACTGAAGAGATTCCCCCTCGTAAATTACACAACCTTGTGCCTGAGTGAGATGGATAATGCAGCTTTAACACACACTTATTTGTCACCTAAGCAACTGGGGAAATCAAATCAAGGCTTTTTAAGCTCCTTCAAATTGCACACGTTTATTATTGTCTCTCTCTCTCTCCCCGCTTCCCTTCTCTTCCTTTCTGATGTCCTGAAGATGTGCTAATTACGAGCTCAGGTTCGTCTATTATCGTTTGGCGCTGTGAGCCGGCTCTGTAAAAGCATGACAGCGAACATTAGAACTAAGGGATGCAAAGTTTTGCTTGAGCTGACAACACCACGGGGAGAGTTTCGTTGCTTTTAGACGAGGCACCAGGGAGCTGACAATTCAAAATAGCCCCAGGTGGATAGCGAAAGACGGCAATTTTACACTTTTTCTGGACATATTATCGACTATTAAGAAAAAAAAAAGTATGTATTTTTATGTGCACTAAAGTGGGGGGGAGGACCTGTATTTTACTAATAGGCACTTGAATATTTAAAAGTAGCATTCTTTTTATTTATTTTTAATTTCTTTTCTGTTTGGTTCCCCATTTTGTTTTGAAGGCCATCTCTCCGCTCCACTGTTTGACATTGATTGACAGCCGTACTGATCATTTGAAATGATGCACTCGTTGAAGTAACTTTTTTTTTATTTAATATATATAATAATTATTATAAAGACTTTTTTATGCACAGCCACCCCTTGATGGAAAGAAAGTTCTGATTTTAAATGGCAGGCACCGATAAATGCAGGAATAGGTAAAAACAGAAAACTCAGTCATAATGGGGAATTTCAACTATCCCCAAAGTGACTGGGAACATGTCACCTCTGGACAGGAGGCAGAGATAAAATTTCTAGACACTATCAATGACTTCTTGGAGCAGCTGGTCCTGGAACCCTCATGGGGAGAGACAATTCTTGATTCAGTCCTAAGTGATGCACAGATTCTGATCCAAGAGGTGAATATAGCTGAACCGCTTGGTAACAGTGACCATAACATAGTACATTTAAACATCCTTGTAAGGGGCGAAAATACCAAAGAAACCCACCACTGTAGCATATCCCTTTGGAAAGGGGAATGACACCAAAATGAGGAGGCTAGTTAAATGGAAATGGGAAAGAACGGTCACAAGAGTGAAATGCCTGCAAGCTGCATGGAAACTTTTTAAAAATACTATAATAGAGGCTGAAGCTAGGTGTATATCCCAAATAATACATAAAAACAGTAAGAAGACCAAAAAAAAAAAAATCCCACCATGGCTAAAAGAGGCAGTCGGAGACAAAAAGACATCTTTTTAAAATGGGAGGTAAAATCCTACAGAGGAAAACAGAATGGAACATAAGCTCTGGCAAGTCAAATATAAAAGTATAATTCGGCAGGCCAAAAAAGAATTTGAAAAGCAACTAGCAAAAGACAGAGCAAAAATGTTTAGAGGCACCAGAAGCAGGAAGCCTGTCAAACAGTCAGTGGGGCAACTGGACGATCGAGGTGCTAAAGGAGCACTCAAGGAAGATAAGGCCATTGTGGAGAAGTTAAATGGATTCTTTGCCTTGATCTTCACTGCCGAGGATGTGAGGGAGATTCCCACACCTGAGCCATTCTGAACTGTCCCAGGCTGAAGTCAATAGAGGAGGTTTTGGAACAAATTGGTCAATTAAACTGTAATAAGACGCCAGGGCCAGATGGAATTCACCCAAGAGTTCTGACGGAACTCAAATGTGAAATTGCAGAACTAACTAACTGTGGTATGTAACCTATCGTTGAAATCAGGCTCTGTACCAGATGACTGGAGGATTGCTAATGTAACACGGATTTTTAAAAAAGGCTCAAGAGGTGATCCTTGCAGTTTCAGACCAGTAAGTACCTAACTTCAGTACCAGGCAAATTGGTTAAAACTATAGTAAAGAACACAATGATCAGACATACAGATGAACACAATATGTTGGGGAAGAGTCAACACGGCTTTTGTAAAGGGAAATCATGCCTCACCAATCTATTAGAATTCTTTGGGGATGTCCTCAAACATGTGGACAAGGGTGATGTAGTGGACATAGTGTACTTGAACTTTCAGAAAGCCTTTGACAAGGTCCCTCACCAAAGGCTCTTAAGCAAAGTAAGCTGTCATGGGATAAGAGGGAAGGTCCTCTCATGGATCAGTAACTGGTTAAAAGATAGGAAATAAAGGGTAGGAATAAATGGTCAGTTTTCACAGTAGAGAAAGGTAAATAGCAGGGATCTGTACTGGGACCAGTGCTGTTCAACATGTTCATAAATGATCTGGAAAAAGGGGTAAACAGTGAAGTGGCAAAATTTACAGATGATAGAAAATTACTCAAGGTAGTAAAGTCCAAAGCAGACTGTGAAGAGTTACAAAGGGAATCTCACAAAACTGTGTGATGGGGTAACAAAATGGCAGATGAAATTCAGTCTTGATAAATGCAAAGTAAGGCACATTGGAAAATATAATCCCAACTCTCCATACAAAATGATGGGGTCTAATTAGCACTCAAGAAAGAATCATTGTGGATAGTTCTCTGAAAACATCTGCTCAGCGTGCAGGAGCAGTCAGAAAAGCTAACAGGAGGTTGGGAACCATTAGGAAAGGGATAGGTAGGTAATAAGACATAAAATACCAGAATGCCTCTATATAAAGCCATGGTACGCCCACACCTTGAATACTGCAGGCAGTTCTGGTCATGCCAGCTCAAAAATATATATTAGAATTTGAAAAAAAAAACCCAGAAAAGGGTAACAAAAATGATTAGGGGTGTGGAACAGCTTCCATACAAGGAGAGAGTAAAAAGACAGGGGCTGGTCAGCTTAGAAAAGAAACAACTAAGGGGAGAGATGACAGAGATTTATCAAATCATGACTGGTGTGGGGAAAGTGACTAGGGAAATGTTATTTACCCCTTCACGTAACACAAGAACTATGGCTCACCCAATGAGATTAATAGGCAGCAGGTTGAAAACAAACAGAAGGAAGTACTTCTTCATGCAACGCCCAGTCAACTTGTGGACAGAGGCGGATTAAGCTTTTGTGGGGCCCTGAGCCAGAGCAAGTGGGGGCCACTCCCCACCCCTTCTGCCTGCAGTCCCTCCGCCACCGTGCTCCTGCTGGGGAAATGGGGTCGGAGCGTGGGGGGCTTCCCCCATCCGCCCGGCGATCCTGCCAGGGAGTGGGGGAAGCCTCCGTGCCCCGACCCTGTTCCCCGGCAGGAGCGCTGGGTGAGTGGAGTAGGTCGGGCCATGGGGGTGCCCATTTTTCTAGGGCCCCCCAATTGACCGGGGCCCCTGGGCACAGGCCCTGTTGGCCCAGTGGCTAATCCACCCCTGCTTGTGGAACTCATTGCCAGGGGATGTTGTGAAGGCCAAAAGTATAATTGGGTTTAAAAAAAAGAATTAGATAAGTTCATTGAGGAAGATCCATCAATGGCTATTAACCAAGATAGCCAGAGACACAACCCCTTGCTCTGGGTGTTTCTAAACCTCTGACTGCCAGAAGCTGGGACCGGGCGACAGGGGATGGATCGCTTGATAAATTACCCTGTTCTGTTCATTCCCTCTGAAGCCCGTGGCACTGACCACTCTCAGAAGACAGGATGCTGGGCTAGATGGACCATTGGTCTGACCCAATATGGCCGCTCTTATGTCTTATGTTCTTCAGTCATTATTGGAACTAGGTAGAAACTTTCTAGCTCTTGATTCTTTGAGTCTGATGCTCACTTACACGAAGAACTCCTCTGCACGGCTCTGGTAGCATAAAGGGGCCTCTGAGTAGGCGGACATAGCCAGAGAGGTGTAAGAGCCTGAGTGTGAAGCCTTTTTCTTTCTTCTTTAATGCAGATAGGTTTGATTATTGAGTATCGTCTCCCCCAGTGATAACTTTTCTTAGTGGCCTTTCCAGATTGTCCTTGAATTAATTCCAGAGGACGCCCTCCTGTTGATGCGTGTAACGTATGTAATTCACCCTCTCGAATGTTTGTTTAAAATATTTCCCCTAGACGTTATTTATAGAAGGGTCAGACGAAGCCGCGCCAATGTCCTTTGGTTTGAAAAGGCCATTTTTGACTTTTCTCTAATGGGCTTTTAAAAACCTGTAATAAAACATCGCTGCCTTCTGTGTGGCGATTTCTCCCCCCTCCCCCCCCCCCCCCCCCGCTCCTCCCAGCCTTTGATTTCTAAGAAGGCTGTGGGTCCTTTCTGCTCGAAACATAGTCTGGGCAGAGATGCTACGGAGGGGAAGGATGGTCCAGTGGTTATGGCCTATTGGAGACAGTGAGAGCTTGATCTAACCCAAAGCTATCTATACTTGTAATGCAGGGAGTGCCAGACTGGCTCAGAACCAGGGTCCATCTGACACCGTGTCCCATCCCCACCATCTGCTTCAGAGAATGGTACACTAGCCTCTGCAGTGATGGGATAATCTGCACCCAGGGGATGTTTTCCTCCTGACCCCATCAATTCGAGGTTGGTTTTGTGCCCTGAAGCATGAGGGTTTACAGCCTTTGGAGCCTTTTTAAATCCCTGTTATCATACCCTTGGATATTCTTTTGTGTCCTATCACTGTCCCATCACTCTGGAGTTCAGGCTGCTTGACATCTTGCTAAATTAGGTCCTAATAGAACAGCCCAAGGCCTATATTGGCCGATAATTGTTCTTTGGTGGGCTCTGTGTGTGTTATCATTTCTGTGGCTCTCAGTCCAGCCAGTACCTAGTAGCACAGTAGGTCTGAATTACTGCCAGAGAAGACACCAGTGACGCATCGTCCAAGTCTGTGGAACTGGCCATGGGAGCAGCTGGGTCCGACGTCGGCTGAGTACAGGGGTTGCAGTTGATTGCACGGACGAAGCAATCTGTTGGTGTTATGGAATGCAGATAGTCCTGCATCTGCTGACTTGCATCCTCCGCTTGGCAAAGGTTTTGCACTGAATCCAACTACTACACTGTTCTCTCTTCTCTTCTCTCTGGGTTCTTGTACCGCCCCTCCGCACCATCCTATCCCAGCCCCTTCCAGTTGCGCATTAAACAACAGGGCTAACATTGGTCTTGGGTCGTTCATTCTCTCATCCTCACACCACCGGGAGAGTTTTGTGTGCGTGGTGGGGTGATTTATTTTGGTAGGGTCTCTTTTTTTGGAATGCACTGCTGTGTGTTTATATTAGAAAAGGCAGGTCAGAGACGCGCACTGTGCACTTGGATCAGCCCTCATCCCATGACTTGAGGTTCTTAGAGATATGCAGGGTGACCCCGGGCACGTACGGGATGGGCCACCGGGTGATCCCGGGCCTGGTCTTGTGCACAGCAGACAAGATCTCTGAATCTCCCTTGGCTAAAACGGCTTCTCTGTTACCGTGCATCTCCCCTGCATCTCCCCCAGACATCCCTGGGCTTCCTGGCTCAGGACACCTGTGTTCCGGCTGCCCTACCGGCCAGTGCCCGAATCGTGCTCTGGGGAGGTTTTTTAAGCCGTCTTCAAGCGCTCAGGAGACGGAGAATAACAGATAAACAAACAATTAGGCTATTGTGGCTCCCGGCTGACAACAGGCACGAGGGGTGGAAGATTGCTGCGTTCAGCTTGATTGTTCCCAGTGGAGCCTGCCCCTGGCAGCAGTTGCTGAACAGATGGATAATAAGATGATGACTTCCTAATGGGATACGCTCGGTACAGAGAAAAGTGTTTGCAAACCCCACATTGTTCCCCTATTAGGAACCCAAAATGGAGGCCCCGGGCTGTCAGTTTTGCAGCCCCCAGAGGCGATGGATTCAGCCTGAGCTGCAGCGCTGCAGCATCATTGGGAGCGGTAGCGTGGCCTTGTGGTTACAGCGCTAGACGGGGACCTGGGTGCTCTTGATTTTGTTTAGCGGAGTGAAATGTGCATGGTTTAGTGGGTAGGGGACTCAGGACATCTGGGTTCTATTCCTGACCTGCGCGGTGACCTTGGGCAAAGCACATCCCGCCTCTGTGCCTCAGTTTCCCCGCCCACCTTTGATCAACTTAGCTTGTAAGCTTTTCAGGACAGGATCTGTCTCTCGCTCTCTGTCTGGGCAGAGCCTAGCACAATGGGCCCTGATCTCGGCAGGGCTTTCTAGATGCTATAATAATATTTCTTTTTTTAGTGTCTGTATCACTGTCCCACTCAATGGGGCTGGCTAATCGGGCTCTGTCGTCTGCGTAATGGGACACCTGGCCCAGCAGTTGACGACACCACTCATCGTTATATGCTCAGCACTGAACCCTGTAACCAATGCATTGAATGAAAGGTCCCCAAATCGGGTGACCAGACAGCAAATGTGAAAAATCGGGATGGAGGTGGGGGGTAATAGGAGCCTATATAAGAAAAAGACCCAAAAATTGGGACTGTCCCTATAAAATCAGGACATCTGGTCACCCTAGGCCTCGCTACGGTCCAGGTTCAATAAAGCATCCGCATGCAAGATTCGGGAATGACACTTACACGCTTGCTTCAAGTTAAGCGCCCCTGGAATAACTCTCGCTCCCTGAATCTGCATCACCGGCCCTGGCTCCTTTACATTCTTTCCACCAAGGTAACATGTAACAGTCGCGGTTGGGCTCGATTTTTCCCGAGACACGTGCCCCATCCCACTAGGTGGGACCATCTGTCTCCGCCGCCGGTGGCTGGCGAACAGACAGCTCGGCTGCCCAAATGCGCAGAGCCCCGGGGCACTCCAGCAAGAAGAAGAAAACCTGGACTGAATTCAGCAATCATCAGTTTTAATTATAACGCCAGCTCCACCAAAAAAATAAAATAAAATAAAAAAGTGGTGGGGTTTTTGTTTTGTTTTGTTTTGTTTCCAAAGAGAAATCCACAATCCACAGCAAAATATCTTTACAAAGGAGAAGGGGGAAATTAAAAAACGAAAGGAGACAGGGTGGGGGGGAATATACACTTTCATGTTCAAGGGGAGAACAGAAGAATTCAGGATATAATATAGGTTTATTTTATTTATAAATAGTCCATGCCTCAGGCCTTTTATTCCAACGGGATTGGTAAACTTTACCCCTCCCCATCCCACCACACACACCCACACACGCACACACACGGGCAATGAGATTGCAGGCTCGGCTTTGTGTGTGTCTTACCAAGCCATAATCCCCCCCCCCCCTTTTTTTTTTGACAACCCTCCTGCCCCCACCAAAAAGGGAGAGAGCAATTTGTCGCATGATCAAGGCCACTCCGGTAATGAGTCCTCAGTTCTCAGCTGCCGGATACCAAATGCTGATACAGTCAAAAGCCAGAGACAGGCTCGCGTGGGCTCAGCTGCCCAGCCGTCAGATTCGGTACGCGCAGGCTGCCGGGCAGCGGCAAGACGTTGAGCGCTTGGAAGTCCCACGGGTAGGGTGCAGATTGTCCCTGGTTTGCAGAGTCCCCTCGCAGGCCGGGGTAAGAGGAAGGTCCAGATTTTTCCGTGCGTACAGATCAAACAGAAGCAAACGGGTACAGGTAGCTGCATGATTAAATGTGGTTATGTCTGTGTCACGCTGGTAGATTAGATCGGGGCTGGGAGGGGGGGGGCAAGTGGGAATTCCTGCCCCATTGGGAATGGAACAGGAAGGGCCTTTTGAGAATCGATCCCCTCGAGAATCAGTTCCACTCCCCTTTGTTCTCTGGAGTCCAGATGCTGGGCCTCACGCCCCACGCCCCAGCGCCGTGGGACCATCAACCCCCGCCCTCCAACATGCCGGCGGTGAGTCCTGCCCATTCCTCCAAAGCAGGGAGGGGTCACAGCGATCCTTCCTGCTCCGGACGGAATCCAGGGGCGCATCTCCGCTGCCCCGGAACCCCGAGCTCCTCCTGCCGCCCTCCTCACTGCATGGGGATGTAGGGCCAGTTGAAGCTAGATCCCGACAGCAGCATGTCCCGGATTAAGGTCTCGATGGGCGTCTTGCCCACCAGGCGGACGAAGAAGAGCTGCTCGATGACGGGCGCGGAGACGATGCGCAGGGAGGGCATGCGGAGCAGCAGCCGGCCGAAGCGGCTGGGCTGGTTGGGGTACTGGTTCCGGACGTACTCCTCCAGGGCGCACTGCGACTTTTCCTGGATGCTCTCCACGGGGCCCAGATCCGAGAGGCCCACTGCGTCTGCAAGGAGAGCAAGGGAGGAGGCGGGTGAGGGAACACGGTGCAGCATGTCCATACAGTTCTGCAGGGCATGGTCAGGGTTAATCTGTGGAACTCCCTGCCGCAGGTCACAGTTGGGGCTAACTTGTAGGACTCCTTGGCACAGTAAAGGTTAACCTGTGGGTCTCCCTGGCACAGCCAATTAACCTGCCGGACTCCCTGGCAATGGGGATCAAATCAATGACCAGAAGCTTGTTAGGCACATTACAGGCTGATCAAACAGACACGGTGCTTCCCTCCAAGGAGTTCCCAACCCAGTTAGGCACATGATGCAACAAGTGAGTAACAAACAACAGAGAGGGACTGGATGTGGAGAGACAAGAGACCCTGGGAAACTGAGGCACTGATCAGTCAATTGACTGTCACAAGATCACAGGTGGAAATAGAACCCAGAGAGGCCTGAATCTCAGTGCCCCTTGTTCTAGCCACTTGACTGTCCTCCCTCCCAGGAGCCCTGCCTCCCACTCCCCAATTTTAGCTGCACGCTTGTTTTGGTACATGAGCGGGTTTTACAGTTTGTATAATTCCTGAACCAAGCCACTAGCCACCTGGGCTCGTTAGAGTTCCGTGACCTTCGGCCGAGTAAGGGAGTTTGCGTCAGAGTCCTGTTGAAACTGCAATAGGCTACATAATGCCCTGCCCAAAAGTCCCGCCCCCCAGCATCAGCGGGATACCAGCGCTAAATGAAAACTCTTTGGGAGCATAAAAGTGGCCATTTTTGCAATAACGAAATCCATGGCTAGAGACTCTCAGCTTTTCTTTCTCTGTGGCACGTTTTTACCAAAATCATTCTCAAAAGCCGGATTTTTTCATAAAGGAAAATCTTCAATCATGATTTCAATTGTTAAACAATCCTGGGAAAAGAAATGGGTCTGTTTCGAACCCGGCCCAAAGGAAACAACTGGCACTTCGGTTCGACGTTTTCAACCCGCTGTGCTACATACGCTAGTTTTCCCTTCCAGGCCTAAAATGTGGGCGGCGTTTTTGTGCGCTGTTCCAAAGCTGCCGCGTCCCACCCCAGCAGTGGCTGCATCGTAGCAGCGATTGCCGCTGTTTCCCCAGGGCTTTTCAAGACCCTTTGGGATAGAAGGTGCCGATAAACATCTCCGTGAGCAAAGAGAAGCGAGCGTTCCGTTCCTCGCCCTTTCAAACCCTTTCGCCCAGTGCAGTCTTGTCCCCAATCCCCAGGAGGCTAGATTCACAAACTCCTCCCTGCCTTGCCCTCTACCCAGCGGCCTATTCTCTATAGAGCAACGCTCACCCCCGGGCTCCTTCCAAACACATCTCTCCAGCCCCAGCCATTCATCCTCGAAGTGGGAGCGGTTCCCCTAGGGCCCGGTGTGCGAGGAGCCGGGTGAAGGTCGGTGTTTCCCAGCCTGCAATAAAGGCCCAGCCGAGTTTGCTCAATTCACGGCCTGAATTGAGGCAAAGGAGAAGGGGCTCCTTTCACAGCCCTGAATGAGCTCTCGCCATTCAGTCGGGGGCCGTGACCACCATTGATAGCTCTGAAAGGGGGCTCGGAGCTAACACATTCACACCCGCAGCCTTTCAAACGCGGCCCAGCTATTACACAGACAGTTAGCCCGGGCTGAAAGAATGGCTCCAACGCCGCCAACAATAGCTGGCTCCTAAAAACTCTCATCATGCCACCCTTCCTCCAAAGGCCACCAAGGGGCTGGGCCGCTGGGGTGCCCCTGGGAGGTGCAATGGGGGAGAGGGGACGGGCTGGTCGTGCCTCACTCCCTTGGCTGCCCTAGGGGTGTCTTGCAAAAACCTCCCCAGTGTGGCGGCTTCGTTGTTATTATGGCAGGTCCTAGAGATCCCAGCTGAGATCAGGGCCCCGCGGTGCTGGGCACTGCACATCCAGCCTCTGCTCTGCAGGGCTTAATCTCCATAGACAAGACCGACCAAACGTGGGAGCGGAAGCAGAGGCATAGAGACCCCTCCCCCAACTGAGATCGTGGCCCCATCATGCCAGGTGCTGTACATACACGTAGCAAGAGACAGACCCTATCCCCAAGAACTTGTCAGCGAAATTGACCAAACAGACAAAGAGTGGTTGGGGAAACTGAGGCAGAGAGGGGCGATGTGACTTACCCAAGATCACACAGCAGGTCAGTGTCAGAGCCAGGAATACAAGCTAGGTCTCATGAGAGCCCCGCCAGACCTTAGCCACTAGTCCACGCTGCCTCCCTCTTACTGGGGTGAGCAACCGGGTTACTCATGCCGTTTGGCTCTGCCGATGCGCCTTAGTCCTGTTCCGCGTCCCGCCCTGCTTCCCCCCAGAGCTCTGCTAATGGCCCTTAGTGCTTCTGCTATTCCAGGCCTAGGACCCCCCCTCCCCACAGTTCTGCCCATGCACCTCACTCCTGACCCACACCCCATCCTGCTCTGCCAGTCATGATGCCCGATGCCCCTCAATTGCAACGTGCAGCCCCCCTGCTATTCCAGCCCTAGTCCCCCGCAGCTTGGCTGATGCCCCTCAATCCTGACCTGCTTGCTCTCCGACTCTAGCACAGAGACAGTCGGTCCGATGGACTGGCAGCAACGGGTTTACAAAGGGGGGGGGAGCAGGAACCGCTGTGATCCCCAAGCTTGCCGGCCCCGAGATGTAAAAAAATTAATAAATCTGAGGCTCTTTTTTAATTTCCCTTCCGCTGGGAGTGACGTTTTCAAGCTTGTCTGTGCTCCCACAAGGGCTAGAAACTTGGGGTTTTGGTAATTGAAAGCTGAGATTTACACATCGTCACATGACTCCAGGAGCGGGGGCTTTAAAAACCCAGATGACATAGCAGGAGACTCGTGATAAAACCACAAGAGCTAGCAGCACTGGGGGAGACCTCATTGTGTGTGTGTCGGGGAGGGGGGTGTCCCAGAAAATGAATCCCACACTAGGACTTGCTTGACAGTGGAAATGTATTTGGGGGGGGAAATGGGGAAGCCTGGGAAATTTCCCTTCTATAAACCTGTCCGCTTGCTGGCTCTAAATGGTCAAGGGAATTCGCTTGAGTGGAGTAAGACCGGCTGGCTCAGGGGATGGAGAAAGGGGTACATGCAGCCTGGCCCAGATGGGGTTGAGTCCAAATGTCACTGGTCAGTGGCCTGGAAACTGAGCTCTCTTCTCAGCTCGTCTGCCGGTCAGGGCTGGCAGCGTGCCGGGGCAGAGGGCGATGTACAGCTGCTGCGGTAGCTTGCCCTGCTGCACGCATTGCCTCGACCGGAAAAAGGGGTTGATTCTCCGTGGGCCCTGCGTGCTGCTATCTAACGGGCTGGCACTTGGCCCTAAGGTGATCAGACAGCAAATGTGAAAAATCGGGATGGGGGTGGGGGGTAATAGGAGTCTATATAAGAAAAAGACCCAAAAATCAGGACTGTCCCTAAAAAATCGGGACATCTGGTCACCCTACTTGGCCCTGGTGTGAGTGGCTGTGCGCAGCGTGGGGCAAATGGCGAATCGGATCAGGCTGTGTACAGAAGACACAGGAGATGGGATCTGTGAAGTGGCACACAGACGGACCACGGAGAGTTGCCTGGGGCAGCAAAACGCATGGTCACTCAGGCTGGGAGGCAGAGGCCAGTAAAGGCAGTGTGGTCTAGTGGTGAGGGAGGTGGTCTAGGAGACCTGGGGTGCTATTGCTGGTTTTGCTGGGTGGCCTTGGGCAAATCATTTCTCCATCCCCTCCGGTGAGGTTATCAGCTCTTTGAGGCAGAACCTTTTACTAGGCATGGAACAACACCTAGCGCCATGGGGCCGCAAGATCAGCTGGGGCCTTTGGGTGCTAGTGTAATAATTGGCCCCTGGGAAGCCGGCATCAAAGGATGACGGGCCCCCCTATGACGCGAACCTGCCCATATTCCACACTGAGATCAGCCTGATGGATGCCATTTGATGCAGCCCCTCTCTAGCTGCCTTCCCGGGCAATCGCCATGGGGGCCGTGCGGTCAGGCACGGTGTGATCCCTCGCGTAAGGGGCACACGCGTGCCTATTCCCGGATGGAGGGGCAACCCTGCCAGCCCTGAGCTGCAGCTCTCACGGCTTCGCCAGGCCTCTCGCGACAGCAGCTGGTTTTCCTTAAAGCGCCAGCTCCCGGCATCAGGGGATGATGGGAGAATCTCAGCTTTCATTCTTTCTTCTGCTTTTTAATTATTATTTTTTAAGTACCTTTCTCGCCCCGCCGGTTGCAGCTAGAAGCTGGAAAACGCAAAGCCCACATTTGCTATTGAAAAAGAAATCGCCTCCAGGGAGAGAAAAGCGGGGAGAGGTGAGGGGGGAAATGTTCATTTCTGGTTTTTTCTTTGCGGGTTTTTGACTTCCCTGATTCAATGAACCTCCTTAGTGTCAGTCTGTTTTTAATCAGCTTCGCTTTCTCCTGAACTCGCAGAATGCTGGCGATCTGTCAGGTTTCCAGCACTGCAAGAGAATTGTATAAAAACCCTTGTGGTTTTTGAGCCAATCTAGTGATTTAGGCAGAGGGGCCTGGACTCAAGATTTTCAGTGACTCCTACCTGTCAGTAATAGAACAGGCCTACAGGTCACTAATCCACCCAGGCATTCCCTGGCCAGTAAAACATCGTCCCTTCCTGACTAGGATCAGCTGGGGGATTTTAACCTTAATTGAGAAGGACTGATTCTTCAGCGGGTTTCCGCTCTAAAACCCCATCCGCCGGTGATCGGGGGTCAATCTATCCGCCGACTGGAATGCCGCAGCAGCGTAACAGCTGACTCTTGGAAACGCAGGCCTGAACTGAGTGCAAATGTCTAGACTTTTTTAAGGACATCTGCTCTCAGATTAATTTCCCTGTGTGGTTAGGAATACCAGACTTGCCAGGAGGTGAACAGACTATTGATCTATTGATCCTGGTTTTTGCCAGACCGGAACAAATGTCTAAGCTATCCAGTCTGTGGGTCACCTGCCTGTCGTGGCCTCAGAGACTTATGCTCCAGCCCTGTCCTGCTGGAATAGACCAATAACCCGTTCATATTTCTCCACCTACAGCCAATGCTGGATGACCCAATCTAATTATATGCCTCGCTGTGCAGTTCAGTACAAAGGGAGTGAATGCCAGATTCCACCCGGACCCCAGCTAGCACTTCCATGTGGATTTTCCCGCACCAGAGTGAGCGTGGAAAATCAGAACAAGGAAACACCCCCACCCATCATTGCCCTCTTGTGCTGCTGTGGGTGGTGGCTTTTTCTAACGACTACTCTTCTATGCACCCCAACTCCTGGTTCTCCTGTGCAGCGTTGCGGTGAAGTCAGACCCCCCCCCCCCCAGTGCTTGTGACATCACAACCTACTGCCCCGGCAACGGCTGATGTCACAAGTCCAGCACAATGACTTTGCTGCAGGCACCCCACATTGCAAACCTCCGATTTCAAGGAGAGCCACATAGCAAAGAGGAAACCAGAGCTAAGCCCCGGATTCCTGTGTGGACTGAGGCCCCTGAGAAAACATTCAGCAGTGCAAAGTGGGCGTAAGATGCTCCCAGATCAGAACGGCAGTGGGCTGCATTCACTGAGCATCATCCTAAACAACTGAGCAAGATGCAGGACAAATAGAGAATGCCCAAGCCATGGTATTATCTGTTATGGATCCTCTTCTCACAGCTGGGGCACAAAGCGTTTTCCTGACCCATGAAAATTTTTGCGCTATCAACAAAAAATCTCCCACCCTGAATCAGGATGTAAAATTGAAATCTCAAAAATTTTCGCAAATCAAAAATATGGGGGGGAAAAATTGGGTCAGGTCGATTTGAAACATTTTGCTTTGATCACTTTGAAACGTTTTATTTCAATGTCAACCTTTTGATTAAAACACCCCATTTTTTTAGTCTAAATTTACCAACATTTCAAAACAAACAATTGTTTAGTCTCGGGAAACGGACTCTTTTTTGGTTTTGCAAATGTCAGAAATGAAACGTTTTGACCATCTCATAACTTTCTTTCCCCAGTAATTGTTCGAGTTGGGCGGTTCATCGAAACAGACCCCGTTTTGAGAACAATTTGGGTTTGGGTGAATTTTCAGCCAAAAAATTGCGTGTCTCAAAATTCCGCCTGAAGAATGTTAATTAAACCAGAAACTACCAAGAGCCAGATTTTCAAACACACTCAGCGACCAGCAGCGCCTATTGAGAATTATAATTCAGTAGTTTCCATAGAGAACAATGCAAGCTACGGGGTGCTCAGCGCAGTCTTGGAAATCTAGCCCCTTTGTTGGTGTTTAGGTGCCTACATGACAGCTGCTGGATGTTAAATTCTTCTGAAAATCTGGAGGAAGGATTGAGAGAAATGAACTAAATCTGATTTCACTGTTGGATGCCGCTCATGGCCTGATCCATGGAGATGGGACTCTGAACACACAAATCAGGGTTTAACTTTTTAAAAAAAATTTTTTTGCTTTGAAGTTCACCTTCAGAAAGACCTTTCGAACCTCCTGTGTTCAAAAACCATGAGTCAGATCCCGCCCCCCCCCCATGCGCGAGTGGCTTTAAAATGATAAAAAAAAAAATTAAAGAGAATTCATTTGGGTTTCTTTGCATTCACCATCTGTGCTTTTGTTTTTGTATTTTGGGGCTTTTTACCCTTAGGGGTCATGGTTTTCAAGCTTTTTTTCTGCTACGACAAAAGAAAAGCACAGAAAGAATGAAGCTAAGAGTCTCACATAGTCACATGAGTCCAGGAGCTGAGGCTTTAAGAAAACTAGCAAACATCATGAGATTCACGATAAAATCATGAGCGTTGGCAATACCGCACTGTCAATTTAGTTCCGACCTTCCCAAATTAGGTTTTTGTTTTAAAAAGGAAGCGTTTTAACAGAACCCGATATTAATGGAAACATTTCATGCCTTTTTTTTATGCAATTCTCTTGTGATGTTGAAAACCCTAAAGAGCACCAGCATTTTGCTCTAGCAGGCGAAAGTGAAACTGACAACAACAACAAAAAAGCAGAACGTGAAACAAACGAGGTGAAGGTCACCAGCCAAGTAAAATCCTGACACTGAAAACAGAAATGAACATTTGTTCCGCCTTCCCTGCCGCCCCCACCCCTTCTCTCCCTGGAGGCGAAGGGACAGAGGAAACACCCCTCAAAACCAAAAGGCTTTGGCTCCCATTGAGAAAATGTCAAACGAGGTGGAAAATTGAGGCCGAAAGCCACAATGAAAGATTTGTAACCAGCCCTAAGGATGGGGAGGAGGCAACTACAAACAGACCTTCCCCGTCCCCCAACACAACTCACCTGGAATGCACAAGGCCACGGCTGTCAAAGACACCAGTCACCTGCTCTAGCCCCGCCCCTGCCCCTTGGTGCGAACAAGGGGAGGGGCTTGAGACAGGAATCACCAATGGGGGGGAGAGATCTGCCCCAGCCCCGCCCCTGAGCGCCACTCACCTGGCGTGAACAGAGCGATGGCCTTGAGGCAGGAGTACTCCGCCGAGTCGACGTGCAGGGCCTTGAGCTTCTCCACCTGCTCCTGGAAGACCCGGATGTGGTCCATGAAGGCCACCACCCGGTCGGCCGACATGGGCGAGGCGTGGAGGCCGGCAGCCGCCAGCAGCGGGGCCACATGCAGCGGCATGGAGCACTGGGCGGCGTTGAGCACGAAGAGCTCGCTCCAGGTCATGCGCAGCAGGGACACCTGGTCGGAGAGCTGGAAGTCGGGGAAGAAGGGGATGTTCTTGGCCCACTCGATGGCGCTGAAGAGCAGGCGGGCAGCCAGCTCGCAGATGTTCTCGATGCCCATGATGTTGGACTGCAGGCACTGGGCCCCGTAGCGGGAGGTTGGATAGGGCTCGGCCCGCAGCAGCAGGGAGATGAAGCCGGTCAGGTAGGAGTGGCCGTTGTACGGGTCTCCGTTGTTCAGCAGGTACTGGCCCGGGCTGGTCTGCGTGTGGGCCATGCGTCCCCGTTGCACGGCTGCGGTGAGTGGGAGAGAAGAGAAGAGACAGGATCACCATAAGAACAGCTGCAGGGAAAGCCGGGGGCTAGCAGAGGTGCTCTGGCTCTGTCGGTAACCGCCTGGCCTGAGACTCGGGTAACTTGGTTCTAATCCCAGTCCTGCCCTTGATCTGAGCCAGATCATCTTCCCGTCTCCGGGGACTTGCAAGACACCCAGGCTGCAATGACGCCCCATCAAAGCTTGCGATTAGAATTGGGCCTTGTGACTGCAAATTGCTTCTCCGCTCTGTGCCTCTGTTTTCCTCACCCACCCTTTGACCACCTGGCCTATTTGGATCGGAAGCTCTTTGGGGGCAGAAGCGTCTAGCTGAGATTCTGAGCTTGGCCGGGGCCTCTACTCTAATCTCAAGAAAGAAAGAAAGACTCACTGGGTTGCAGGGGAATTAAATGGGCTTGAACAAAGAGCGACTGGGGGAGGGGGCCGAGATGCAGATGACACTTAGGGCAGGGCTGGCTGGAAAGCAAGGCGAGGGACTCAGACCTTGGTCTCCCACATCTCCGATGAGCTTCCTCCCCACCTGGCTACCTGGGGTGGGGCACTCTCTTGGAATTTTCCGTATTTATTCCCCCATCCCAAAAAATAAATAATCAGAAAATGGGAGGCGGGGCAAAAGAACAGCAAGGTAAAGGACTGGGTGGTGAGGGGGAGGGGGCAGGGAGAGGGAAGGCGAGTGACATCTTGGTTTCCATTTACGAGGGATCAACCAAAGCTTCCGAAAAAGTCAGACAAAATCTTCTCCGCTTTGTCCGAGGTCTCTTTTCACCAGCATGTTCCCCGCTTTTTGGCTGCGGGGTCGGCCGAGTCGCAGCGCCAAGCATCTGTCCCTAGAGGCGGTGGGCTTTTCCTCCCTCGGCATTTCCCGATGAGAATCGTTTGGTCGGGAAGTTCCCAACCAGCTCTGGTTTAGGATTCGGGTCTGAGGCTGAACTGGGAGTTGGGTTCAGTGGGGAAGCTTGTGAGATTTGGGCCCAAGCTGCCAAGGGCAGGTAATAATGAGGTGGCTGAAACCCTGTATAATCAGAGGCCTGTTCCTACAACCTTTGCAATGTCTCAGGCGTACGTGTCGTGAGATTTCAGCGACCTCTGGATCCTCTGTGCCCTGAGGGGTGAGATTTAATCACCCTGGCACAGGTACAACACGTCTTTCTGAAACAGGCCAGGCCTCCGACCAAAAGCGAACAGGGTCAGGGAGGAATCAACCCATTAAAAGGAACTAATCAATCATATGAGTCTAGAGGGAGAAAAGAAAAGAAGGTCACAAAGATGGTAAGAACCACAGTGGGGGGGGGGAAATCTGATTGCTGAGGTGGGTAGATTTATACCTGGTTTAGATGGTGTTAAATTTATAAGGGCTATAAACTCTCCTGCTTCAGGGCGTGAGCTAGCCACTCCCTGATGAGGTCAGGAAGGAACTTCCTCCAGGAGTAGGTTATTCCACCGGTGTCCACTAGGGGGTGTCCTCTGAGGCATCTAGCCCCAGACGCTTTCGGAGACAGGTTACCAGACCAGAGGGACTCTGGATTCCTGTGTTTAAGGCCTGAGTTTTTTCAAGAGTGCTGAGCACGCACAGTCCCTGCCGAGGCCTCTGGGACCGGCAGGTGCTGTTGCCGTAAACGTGGCCGTTGATCTTTATTGCCCAAGCTCTGAGTTCAGGGCACCACCGCAGTCTAGCATTCCCTGCTGCCGCCCCTAGGAAAATGAGAAAGGCCGAGTCTGTTCACAGCAGTGTACCTCTGTGGGCTTCCCTGGAGTCGCTCCAGATTGACACCGGCCTGGGGGGAAAGCCGGGTCCAGACTGGGGTGTTAATTAGAAAAGCAAAAAGCAAATCTTGTCTGATTAGGAACACAGGCGTTGCCAGACTGCGTCAGACCCGAGGTCCATCTAGCCCAGTGGCCTGTCTCCCGCAGCGCCCAGCGCCAGCTGCTTTAGAGGAAGGTGTAGAACCCTATAGAAAATCTGCCCCCAGGAAGGTCTCATCCTGATTCTTAATAGTTAGAGCTTCATTTGAACCTTGAAGCCTGGGGTTTAATTATTATTATTATCATCCCTAGCTGTTATACAGTACTTTTCATCCATAGGTCTCAAAGCACTTCACAAAGGAGGGTCAATATCATCATTCCCATTTTACAGATGGGGAAACTGAGGCACCGAGCAAAGCAGTGACATGCCCACCGTCACCCACCCAGGCCAGTTTCAGAGCTAGGAACAGAACCCAGTACTGCTGAGGGCCCCGTCTTCCATATACTCAGCCACACTGCCTTCTAGATGGTTTGCTAGCAATAAACATTTCAAACTCGGATTCTCCGCTGCCCTGCACCTTGTGCTGTCATTGCCACTGGTTCAAAGTGCTACCACACCAGAATGGCAGAGTTTCACACCGGCGTTGCACTAGCGTAAATGACTGCACAAGGTGTGGGGCAAATGGAGAACCAGGCTCCTTCTACGGGAGAAAAAAAAATCTTTTGTTGACTAAGCCCTGAGATGATTCAGACTGAAAGAACTTTTAAAATTAAATTTACTTTTCACCATTGATCCTGTTTTATTTGCTGGCATTTCTCCCAGCTCTCACAGAAACATTATACCGTGGGGGGGGGGGGAAATCTGGCTATGGAACAAACTCCCTGGGGAAATCAGTCAAATCCAGAGGTTGACTGTCTTAGCGCTTCCTCTTCACACTTGCAACACTGCCACCCCCTCTACCCTTGAACCCCAACACAGACTTCCCATCTACCCCCTAATACTGACACCCAGTCTGTCCCTGACTCCCAATGCAGACACTCCATCTACCCCTGACCCAACAATGACACCCTGTCTGCACCCAAACACCTACAAACCAAAACAAAAAGAGGAAATTTAATAAATCTAAAAAAAACCAACCCCTAAAAGCACCCTGCCCCAAGCAGAGTTTTGACCCCTAAAAGGGAAAAGTGCCAGAGACGCCATGAAATCCACTAGGGATTTTGATCTTGCTCTAGATTTTAAATGGAATGTGCCCAGATGTTGCGATGATGAGTGGCAGTGTAAAACCCTGAGCTAGATAGAGTGACACTGGTCAATTTCACTTGTTTGTTACTAGTCGGTTTCACTCTCAAATGCCCCTGCAGTAGCCCAAGGATCTTGGCTTTGAGATTCCAGCTAGAGCTGTGTATGACAGGTCTTTTGGTTTGCTGGCAGGTCTGAAAAGTTGGGGGGAGGGAATTGTTTTCGGTGGACATGCAAATGAAATTTTTCAGCATTTTCAGAAAATCGGAAAAAAATATTATCAGGTTGAACAAAACGTTTCGTTTGACCCGAACCAAAACGTTTCCTTTCGACTTCCACCTTTTTAAAAATGATTTTGCCTTTTTAAGTAAAAATCTGAAAAATGGAAACGTTACGTTACCAAAATGTCAAAACATGAAACAACAAATGTTCACCATTTTGTTTTAACCAAAACAATTCAACGCAATCGACATAAACCCGTGAATCGGTCGACCAAAATCTGCCCTGGGCAGTCAAAAAATGTTTCAGAGGCATAGTCTCACCCAACTCTATTTCCAGCACTGCAAGCGAAGGGTCAGAATTAAAAACCTGTTTGGGCTGAAATGAAAACCCAGCCAGTGCTCTGAGTGTGTAAGCAGATCAAAGTTTTGTAAATCTTTCCCCCTCGTCTCCTATATGCTGGGCCTGTTCCCTGTTTAGAGCTGCTTCTGAATCACAGTTTAGGTGGGGAAACGGGGGGGGGGGGGGCACTGTTAAGAAATGGAAGAGACACAGGAACCCAAGGGCAGAGCCTGTGACATTAAGTGTATTGCGTTCCATGGAGCTACAAAATTTGGATTTGGGCCCAATGCAGGATTCAGCTCATTTTCGGGGGCTTCTGTTATTTGCTTTGCATCTTAAACCCGCAATCAGCGGTTGTTGGCTAGGACCAGAGACAGGAAGTCCTGACTCTCCAGTACCCTGCACCCTGTGCAGATGTTTACATCAGTGCATGCAAAGTGGGGTAAAAAGCTGCTGTTCTGATTTAGTAGCTCCTTTGCGCCAGTGACGCTGACCACACGGGACACAGGGCTAAGGAGAACCAGGTTCAAGAGATTCTGTGCTTGGTATTGGTAAAGAATCCAGGAGGCTCCCGCAGGTAGCAAACCCAGGTTCAGCGCCACTTCCGGAGCCAGACTCCGATCTCAGTAACGCCAGGGTAAATGGGGAGTGAGTCCATTGAAGTCAGTGGCGTCTCTGCTTTGTAAAACTGGGGTAAACAGGATCAGAATCAGGCCCTTTTTGTTCCCCTTGAATTCGGACTCTAAAATGGGACCTTCCCTCCCAGACAAAGACGAAACCGACTAAAATAAAATGACCTGCCAGTCGGGAGGGGGTGTAAGGTTCTGCAATGGAGGGGTGGGGGAGGCTGATCCTGGGAACACTTACTCTTGGGAGTGAGGGCTTTGCAGGATCAGGTTCTGAGTCCCCGTTTCCCTTGCAGCCCAAAGGTGCTTCCCATTGGTGGAATGAGTTTGCCGGGTCTCAGGCTCTAACCTGCCTCCCTGGCAGCCCCAGCAGGGAGGCCCAGGGCTGCCTGGGCCTTGGAGGCTGAACCCCCCTCTCACCCCAGAGGCAGGGTCAAGGCCTTGTACGCGGGAAGCTCACCCTGCCGCTTCCCCAGCTGTGCAGAGAGAGGACTTGGGGCTCCTGGGGCTTGTCAATTGGCGCTAGCATTGGCCGTCATCTCAGGGCCAATCGCCCCGAGGACACATCCGGGTGGGGGGGGGGAGAGCAGGGTCTCCCGTGCTATGAGAGGATGAACATCGATCCCAGCTGGGCAGCCCGGAGGCATCTGAGCGCCCCACCCAACGCAGTCCGTGGGGACACCATGAGGCAGAACATGGCATATAGAGAGTATTTAACGCGAGGCGTTAGCCGCTGCTCTCCTCGCTGGATGGCGCAGTTCTAAAGCCAGGCGTCTTCTGCCTAAGTTCCCCACATCCCTGTAACTCAGTGGAAGGCGTGAGGTGGGCTGGGGGTGCTCTAAAGTGAGCCCTTGGGCATCTCGCATTAAGCCCCTGCTAGGGCTGAGGTAGGCAAGTCACGCTCTGTATGGTGAGGCCCTCTTTCGATGTGCGTGTGCGATTCCCTTTAACATCCGCCGTGTGTGGCAGAGTAGGGGCTAGAAAGGAAAAAGGACGCAGTGGCCTTGTTTGTTTCACTGAAAGAGACTAAAAGGACGAGGCTGAGGGGGAGGAAGAAAATGGGCCCAATGCCCTTCTCGTTTACACTGGCACAAATCAGGAGTGACTCCGCTGAAATGAGCACAGGAGGTGGCGCTGGGGCGAGCAAAGGGAGACTCCAGCCCAGGGCGATTTACGCGTGTGCCGGGGTGGGTGTGACAAAGAGAGAGAGACGGAATACGAGAGAAATGAAACAAGGTGCGGAAGGAGCCAGGCCTGGTGGATGTGGCTTTGAAATCCCACGTGGCACTTAGCAATTAAGAGAATCTGTCTCTGCCTCTTAATCGGGCGAGGTTGTCGGGATTCAAAGGGTACGTCTACACTACGAGATTAATTCGAATTTAGATAATTCGAATTTGGGAAACAGATTGTATAAATTCGATTGTGCGCGGCCACACTAAGCACATTAATTCGGTTTTTAACCACATTAATTCGGTGGTGTGCGGCCACACTACCCCATTAATTTTAACCACATTAATTCGGTGGTGTGCGGCCACACTACCCCTAATTCGAATT
>NW_020664578.1:3052262-3074461 GCF_002925995.2 Terrapene triunguis
TGCTTTCGCTAAGCCGCTGAATCTTTCTTTAGAGACCATATGGGCACAGGTCACAAACCTGCCGCTGAAGACCCTTGGTGCAGGAGCCGTTTGCTATAGAGATTCACCGCTGACAAGCTTTATATAAATGGTCACTCTCGTTAGGCATTGTCGTTACTGTTATTAGCCTTTCTAGAGTTAAGGTTACAAGGAGAGCTGGGTGGGAAATAAAAACATAAGAACGGACAGACTGGGTCAGATCAAAGGTCCATCTAGCCCAGTATCCTGTCTTCCGACAGTGGCCAATGCCAGGTGCTTCAGAGGGAATGAACAGAACAGGTGATCATCAAGTGATCCATCCCTTGTCGTCCATTCCCAGCTTCTGGCAAACGATTTTCCCATCTTGGGAAAATTGCTGAGATTTTGAAATTTTTTCCCATCCTGAATCAGGAGGAAAAGTTGAAATTCCAAAAAATAAAAATAAATACATAAAATTGCTGACTGAAAAAAAAAATACTGCGTTCGGGTCAGTAGAAACATTTTGGTTTGATAATTTAGACGTTTCATTTTGATTTCAGCCATCTTTATTTTATTTTTTTAATTGTGCTATCGTTAGTTTGAATGGGAAAACAAAAAGTCATTTCCAACTAGGGAAAAAATGAAATTTTTCCTTTGGAAAACGTCAAAGGGTCCCATTTTGACAAAAAAAAATTTCAGGTCAAAAACCTTGGTCCAAACCCACCTTTTGCTGCAAAAAGTTTCGCCTTTTCCCAACAAAATACATGTCCTTGAAAAATTCCCTACCAGCTCTAATGCCTTTTGTGCCTAATTCCTACCCCTTTCCTCTGATAAAACACTCCCTCTCCGTTGGCCAGGAACTTGGCCTGTACGGTCCTGGAGTGATTTAATTTAGCTAGACAAGGTGGGTGAGGCGCTCTCTCTTATTGCACCAACTTCTGTTGGTGAGAGAGACGAGCTTTCAAGCTTACACGGAGCTCTTCTTCCGGTCTGGGAAAGGCACTCCAGCTCCATACAAGGTGGAACGGATTGTTAAGCGTAAGGAGTTAACACATGCTGCAAGAGACCATTAATTTAGCTAGTCAGAAGCAAATCAGCGGAACCATTTCCGACATGAGGTGGGGAGGGGGCAGATTTTCAAAAGCTCTCATCACCCGAGAAGAAAGCTCTTGGAAATCTTATCTGGCCACTTTATTTAGGTGCCTATGGGGAGCTAAGATGTTAGCCAGATTACCAGATATTAGTCACCTCCCTTAGTCCACAGCTGGGGTGGGGGGAGGGCAGGATTAGCACCCATAGCAAATGGATGGAGCTCTTTCAAAAAATCAGTCCCCAGTTGTTGGTGTTTGAACCAGTGGAATTCTGGCCCGGTGGTCCTCACAGGAAAAGAGATTTGATTTCGTTTGAACGAGTCTCCCCTACCCTGTTTTCTAAGAGACGGATCTAATGAAAGCCACGCAGCCCTGATCTCTCTTGCTCCGCAGGCATTCACAGAGAGATTTTTCTCTGCCTCTTACTCAAATAAGTTCTCCCCGCTCCCCCACTATGAAATCCGGGTTCAAACGAACTCCGAATCTCCCAGCAACAACCCAGCATCAGCTGGTTTGGTGTCTGAGTCACAGGACGTTTGCATGTCTCCCGTGGGCCAAAGGAAACACTGTAGAACAGCACAGAAGCAGCTGGGCCTGGGCTCTGGAGAGGAAGGGTGGACCAGTGCTAGCCAGGAAAGCTGCCTTTGGGGTTCCTGCTCCGCTACAGCTTTCCCGTGAGACCTTGGGAAAGTCACGTAGTCTCTCTAGTGGGATAATAGCACTTCCCTGCCTCACAGAGGGGTTGTGAGGGCAAATGCAGTGCGAAATGCTCAGCTACAATGGAGATGGGGGCCAGGTAAGTACCACAGACAGGCTTAAAACAGTAGGAGAATAAACTCTTTGCCCAGCGCCTCTGATGAGGATTGGGGCTCCATTGTGTTGGGTGCTGTATAGACAAAGATCCACGGGGAGGAAGGCCAGAAGGGACCACTGGGATCATCTAGTCCGGCTTTCTGCATAGTAGCGGGCCATAGGACTCCCCTGAATTAATTCCTGCTTCCAGTCCAATGGCTGTGCCTGAAATAGAGCAGGTCTTTTAGGAAAGCACAGATAATAATAACAACCCCTCCTGGCTCTATCATTATTATTATTATTATTATCAGTAGATCTCACAGCACTTTATAAAGGAGGTCAGAAACATTGTCCCCATTTTACTGACGGGGAAACTGAGGCACCGAGAGGGGACGTGATTTGCCCATGGCCATCCAGTAGGCCAACGGCAGAGCTCAGTTGGGTCCCCTGCATCCTAGTCCAGTGCACTATGCATAAAGCCTCCTTTCCCGTCTACGTACCCTCTAAAAGACACAGAGCAGGTGGAGCCGAGGGGCTGGGGCACATAATACGCGCGAATTGGCCTCGCTTCGTCAGTGATGCACTTTTTCGTTTGGTTGAGTAATTGGAGGGAGAGTGGGGAACAGCCCCACTGGAGGGGCTGCCGCCTCTCGCGATGGGATTGCAAGTCTCATGAGCTTTGTTGTTATTCTCCGGGTCCCAGCTCCCGGAATCATGGGAGAATCTCAGCTTTCATTATAAACGAGCAAAAAAAACCCAAATGGTCTGGCCCTTGTGGCTGCGGAGAAAGGCTGGAAACCTGACCCCTGAAGGCTCAATAAAACCAGAGGGCAAACGAAAAGAACCCCAAGGTTGATTGGCTTACAAATCATGACATTTTATAAAATAATCTCATTTTTAGTGGGGCCCTGATTCCTGATTTCTGAACCCTTTGGGTCAGCGATACTGAATCAGTGAGAGTGGTTTGTTCGGCCCCTTGTACCGTTCAAGACAGGGGCTCCTAGATGCTACCATAGTACACCTAATAGCAATAAAAATCTACAGCCCATAGCACAATGAGGTCCTGGTCCATGACTTGGGGCATCTACTGTACTGTAATACACCTAATAGCAATAAAAAATGTACGTCGCCTAGCACAATGGGTTTCTGGTTCCATGACTAGGGCTCCGAGGTACTACCAGGAGACAATGACACCAGAATCATAGCAGAGCAATGACACAAGCTATAGAGTTTTTGGCTCCAGACCCAAAGCTGAAGGATGTTTTGGATCTGGGGATGCCCTGTGCTTTGTGGTTTCTCTTGCCATAGAGATCCAAGCAGACGGCGCCCCATGACTCCAGCTGCAGCACCGGGGCTAAACCAGCCTGCGATGGCAAACACAGCAGCCTTGTCTGCTGCATGTCGCATTGAATCCTGCAGCTAGCGGGGTGGATCTGAGAGTCATAGATTCCAAGGACTGTTGTGATCCGCTCGCCTGACACGCCAGAGAGTTTCCCCACCAGGGCCGGCTCCAGGCACCGGCGCAGCAAGCAGGTGCCTGGGGCGGCCAACGGAAAGGGGCGGCACGTCCGGCGCTTCGGCAGCCATTTGGCGGCGGGTCCCTCAGTTCTTCTTGGACCTGCCGCCGAATTGCCACCGAAGAATGAAGCGGCGGCGGTAGAGCTGCCGCCGATCGCAGCTTTTTTTGTTTTGTTTTTTTTGCCGTTTGGGGCGGCGAAAACGCTGGAGCCGGCCCTGTTCCCCCACACTAATCCCTAGAGCAGAGCTTTTCGAAAACCAGCCCGTTTTGATTTCAAAATTGTCAGCGATGGAGAATCTGCCGGGATCCTTGGGAAGCTGGCCCGGTGGTTAATTACTCTCGCTGTTAAAAATGGACACCTTATTTCTAGTCGGAATTTATCTAGCTTCACCGTCCAGCCGTTGGATTGCGACATACCTTTCTCTGCTAGATGGAAGAGCCCGTTATTACATATTTGCCCCCCTCGTACGTATAGACAGATGGGAATCAGCTCACCTCTCAACCTGCTCTTTGTTAAGCAAAATGGATTGAGCCCCGTGAGTCTGTCACTCTAAGGCACGTTTTCTAATGGCTCTTCTGGGCTCCCTCTCCAACTGATCACCAACCTCCTCGAATGGTGCGGACCACAACCGGACACAGGAGTCCAGCCGCTGTAGCACCCATAGGTCTTGCAATAGCTTGATGCGCTCAGTTTAATTTGATGGAGCAGCTTCACGGGCTGCAGCGGAACTCACTCGAAAGGCAGGAAACTGCCTCTCGCCTGGCTGTGGTTGTCATCACCGGGACGTGCATTAAACGGTGGAGGAGACGTGCATGGACCGATCCTGAGCGCACCCTAAACAGCTGTTGGTACTACAGGTGCCCTCAGCATCAAGCCATTTGGTCTTAAACACTCCCATTGCCGGGTGCAAATGTGGGCCTTGTTGTACATAGAATCATAGAATATCAGGGTTGGAAGGGACCTCAGGAGGTCATCTAGTCCAACCCCCTGCTCAAAGCAGGACCAATCCCCAGATTTTTACCCCAGTTCCCTAAATGGCCCCCTCAAGGATTGAACTCACAACCCTGGGTTTAGGAGGCCAATGCTCAAACTGAGCTATCCCTCCCCCAAGGGATACAGGTAGAACCCTATCCCCCATCTCGTTCAGAGCAGCAGGTTGCCGCAGGGCTAAATACGATGCCTGGCTGCAGCTACTGGGCCTATCGCAAAGCAGGGGGGAGATTTAGCAAAGGCTGGCAGTGGGCTAAGACAGTACGTGTGTAGCCCACTAGGGAGCGTGTGTGACGGGCAATGGAGTCTTTGGTTTGGTGGCCAAACCAAAAAATCCAGAAAAAAATTAGTTTCAGGTCAATCGGAAACAAAAATTTTCATTTTTTTTCCTCACCAAAATTTTGTTTCATTCACTGCTCCTGAACTCACAGGGAGCCGTCCACTTGGATCACCAGGCAAAGAGAAACCACAAGACACGGGATACCCCTGGATCCGAAACACCCTTCAGCTTTGGATCTGCGACCAAAATTCGTAGCTTGTCGTTTCCCGGCTAACTATTTGTTATTATTTATCATTTTATTTGACCAAAAAAAGAAAAATTTGCATTTTGTTGTCTGGGGTTTTTTAAATCCTTTTTTGTTCATTTAAAATAAATCTAGCTAAATTTCCAAATGAAATGTCATTTTGAAATGAAAACAGCCATTTTCTATTTATTTTTTCCTGGCTGGAATTATTTGCTGAATTCGACCCAGATTTGCAATAGTTTCATATAAATCAATAGGTATATAAAATCATGAGTGATGTGGAGAAAGTGAATCAGGAAAAGTTATTTACTTGTTCCCATAATATAAGAACTAGGGGCCACCAAATGAAATTAATGGGCAGCAGGTTTAAAACAAATACAGGGCACAGTCAACCTGTGGAACTCCTTGCCTGAGGAGGTTGTGAAGGCTAGGACTATAACAGGGGTTAAAAGAGAACTGGATAAATTCATGGAGGTTAAGTCCATTAATGGCTATTAGCCACGATGGGTAAGGAATGGTGTCCCTAGCCTCTGTTTGTCAGAGGGTGGAGATGGATGGCAGGAGAGAGATCACTTGATCATTACCTGTTAGGTTCACTCCCTCTGGGGCACCTGGCATTGGCCACTGTCGGTAGATAGGATACTGGGCTAGATGGACCTTTGGTCTGACACAGTACGGCCATTCTTATGTTCATTGACCCGACACTGCATTTTGCAGTGAATAAAGTATTTGACTGAAAAATTTTGCCCAGCTCCTGATCTACTGAGGATCTGGGTTCTCACCCCTTGCCATGGAGTTTTAGCACAAGCTGCAGCAGCTCCTGGTTTTAGCTGTGGAGGAGTTCCCTGGTTTGATCCCCACCGCATTGGCCAAGAGGGCAGCCATCACCCATGCATGACTGTTCGATGTCCCTAGCGCAAGGGATAGCAGGGCAGGCGGCTACAACCGTGCACGCATGGCTGTTTTGTGCATCTGCCCTTCTTACTAGCATGTGGGAGCAGAGAGACTGGTTCAATGAGCTCAGCCTTGCAAAAAAAAAAAATAAAAAAAAATCAACATACCAGCCCAGGCACAAGATCTGCTCATCCGCCTTCCCACCAGTGATGGAAAAATTAGTGAGACTTTGCTAACTTGTCAAAAAACGAGCTCCCGACCCACCTGCCTAGGTGAGTAGGCGCAGAGACTGTTTTGCAAAGCTGGGTTAGCTAATCTGTCCTGCCGGAAAGGAGCGACTGAAAGGGGTTCCTGGGGAGCTGAGAGATAAAACAGCAGGGATTTGGAAATTCCGCCTCTTTTTCCCCCCCTAAACAACCGGTATCTATTGCCTGCCGTAAGGTTTAATCCCCACTCTAGCTCCGTACAGTCGCTCTCTAGAACAATCTCTGCTAGCACCCGTCCTCCGACGCGCCCAAAGCGTCCCCTAAATACAAATGCCGCCTTCCTACACCATTCCACAAGGCAGAGAGCTGCCTACCCATTGCACAGGCAGGTAAACTGAAGCACAGAGAGAGGAAATAACTTGCCGTAGCAAATCTGTGGTAGCACTCGGAATAGAAGCCAGGAGTCCTGACTCTAAGCTCTAGGCCCCACTCTCCTCCCAGAGCTGGGAACAGAAGCCACGTGTCCTGACCCCCACACCCTGCTCTAACCATTAGCTTAAACATCTTCCCTAAGGTACATGTGTCACTCCATTTTTCAAAGATCTTGACTGCTATTTAAGCAACTCAGTAAGGGCCAGATTTTCCAAAGAATGCAGCATTTGCAGTGCTGGGCTCACGGGATTATTTTAGTGGCTAAATGGGAGCTAAGCCCCCATGCAAGAACCGCAAACGTGACATCCCGCCATAACGAGCAGGGTTGCTGCGACGCGGACGCTTCAATCCGGGTTGTTTCTTTGGCCAAAACAATCGTTGTGTTTGTTCCGCTGTTCCCCAAAGAACGAACAACATGTTTTATCCCAATCGCACCGGCCAGGGATGCCCGGACGTGTTGCACCTTTGAGAATAGGCGGAGGGTTTCCCTCCCTGACTTACCCACACGCCAGGCTTCTCACAAAACAAATGTTTGTCCTTCTTCATCTGAGCATCAAATAGCCCCCGTCTGGTGGACGAGGGCCAGATCCTCAGCTGGCGTCAATCAGCATAGCTCAAAGGAGCTCCATTAAACTAGATGAGACTCTGACCCAGACTTGTTTTTGCCCTCTGGTCCTGGACCAAATTGATTAATTTCGCTCATGTCTTGTTTGGAATGCTGTCTGAAAGCCAAGACCTGCTCTGATCTGCCAGGATAAAACCAAGGTGTTTTAAACTCTCCATTGCTGGGCATATTGGAAAGGTGGGTTCAATAGACCCTTTCGTTTTTCGGTGTATTAATTAGAGCTGTGAGAATAATTGAGTTTTTGGTTCACCGGCCATTCTCAAAGGAAATTTTTGGCGAATCGAAAAAGTGGGGGGGGGGGAATAATTCGGGATTGAATGGCACTTTTTTTTTATCTTTTTGATTTTTTTTAAAATAAGACCCCAGTAAATTTCAAAACAAAACGTCATTTCAAATTGAAACGTTTCATTTCAAAAGCATCAAAACGAAACGTTTCGGGGGCTTTTTCTTTGTTTTTCGGCCAAAACAATTGGACAAACGTGAGACGAATTCACGCAACGTTTTGGTCAACCTGCATCTGCATTTTGGCGGGGTGGGGGAAGGTTCCAGCCAGCCCTAGATATAATTGAAAAAGACAGAACCCAGGACTTGGATCACGGAAAACTTCCGAGGCCACAGTGAGCCGACACTGGTTGATTCTCATGCCCACTTTGCTTTGGGGTGTACAGCTACAGACGTTGCAGGAGAATTTGGACTCTGTGGGTCTGGGAGTTGGAGTGGGGGTAGTAATTTATTTGTGAAATTCCTAGAGGGAGGTGTTTATGTATGTGTGAAAAGGGAGGGGGAGGGAATATGGGACAAAGTCCTTGATGCTGCTGACCGAGGAACACATTGGATTGCGATGTATTTAGCAAATGATCATGCAAACCATCAGAAAAATGGGGGTGGAGGGGAAAGGGGATTTGCTTCCGTGACTTGGGAGAGATGGAGTTTAGAGCTAGGGAGGAGTTTAGCACCCGTAGTTTAGATCTCTGCATTCAAAAGAAATCGATTTGGCCGTGCAGCTCTATGGGCAAGTGGAGGAGATGGGGGATTTTTCTTGTTCTAGGCCAGCCAACTCGGCATCCCAGCAACAAACGTGAAAAACCAGTAAGGGCCTGAAAAGCTGAGAGCTGTTTTTATACTGGTGGAAACCCCCAAAAAGTAGGTGCTTGCTTTTCCGTTGGGCCCCCGCCCTTTGTGCTATCCTTACACCCGCGGATAGAAAAAGCAACCGAGGCAGAATGGGTGGACCTGACTTTCTGTTACTCGAAAGCCCTGTCTACATGGGAAAGTTTTTTTCAGTATAACCTAAGGCCAGGTCAGGTCTAGGCTGCAGACTTCTTCCAGCATTGCTCTGTCGGTCAGAGAGGTGTGATCCCTGACCGACTGACGCGACCTGGCACAAGCGCCTGGTGTAGGCACCGGGGCGCCAGCAATGCTGAGTTTTTACCAGTATCGCTTGTTTGGCTCAGACTAAGGGTATGTCTACACTACGAGAGTAGTTCGATTTTAGTTAAATCGAATATGTGCAATCGATATTAGAAAGTCGAACGTGTGTGTCTACACTAAGGACAGTAATTCGACTTTGTCAGTCCACACTACCAGGGAAAGCGTCGACATTGGAAGCAGTGCACTGTGGGCAGCTATCCCACAGTTCCCGCAGTCCCCGCTGCCCAGTGGAATTCTGGGTCGAGCCCCCAATGGCTTCTGGGTAAAAAATTGTGGCGAGGGTGCTTTTGGGTAACTGTCGTCATCCGTCAGTCACTACCGCCCTGCCTCCCTCCCTGAAAGCGCCGGCGGGAAATCAGTTCGCGCACTTTTTGATCAGTGACAGCGCGGACGCCACAGCACTGCGATCATGGATCCCGCTGCGACCATCGCTGCAGTTGTGGCCGTTCTCAACGCCTCGCACCTTATCATACACCTTTCCCAGAGGCAGATGCAGAGAAATCAGGCGAGGAGGCTACGGCAGCGGAGTGAGGGCCTGAAGTCGGAGAGTAGCACAGAGCTGTCAGAAACCACGACACCCAGCGCCGAGGACATCACGTTTGCAATGGGGCATGTGGATTTTGTTGAACGGCGATTCTGGGCCCGGGAAACAAGCACGGACTGGTGGGACCGCATAGTGCTTCAGGTCTGGGATGAATCCCAGTGGCTGCGAAACTTTCGCATGCGGAAGGGGACTTTCCTGGAACTTTGTGAGTTGCTGTCCCCTGCCCTGAAGCGCAAGGACACCCGCATGCGAGCAGCCCTGACTGTCCAGAAGCGAGTGGCCATAGCCCTCTGGAAGCTTGCAACGCCGGACAGCTACCGGTCAGTCGCGAACCACTTTGGCGTGGGCAAATCTACCGTGGGGGTTGTTGTCATGCAAGTAGCCAAGGCAATCGTCAAGGTACTGCTGTCAAAGGTAGTGACCCTGGGAAACGCGCAGGCCATCATAGATGGCTTCGCTGCGATGGGATTCCCAAACTGCGGTGGGGCTATAGATGGGACTCACATCCCTATCCTGGGACCGGGCCACCAGGCCAGCCAGTACATCAATAGAAAGGGGTACTTTTCAATGGTGCTGCAAGCACTGGTGGACCATCGGGGACGGTTTACAAACATCTACGTCGGATGGCCGGGCAAGGTTCATGACGCTCGCGTGTTCAGGAACTCTGGTCTGTTTAGACGGCTGCAGGAAGGTATTTACTTCCCGGACCACAAGATAACTGTTGGGGATGTGGAGATGCCTACAGTGATCCTCGGGGACCCAGCCTACCCGCTAATGCCCTGGCTCATGAAGCCCTATACTGGCGCCCTGGACACAGAAAAAGAACTGTTCAACTACCGGCTGAGCAAGTGCAGAATGGTAGTGGAGTGTGCTTTTGGCCGTCTCAAGGGGAGATGGAGAAGCTTACTCACTCGCTGTGATCTCAGCGAAACCAATATCCCCATCGTTATTGCAGCTTGCTGTGTGCTCCACAATCTGTGTGAGAGCAAGGGGGAGACCTTTATGGCGGGGTGGGAGGTTGAGGCAAATAGCCTGGCTGCTGATTACGCCCAGCCAGACAGCCGGGCGATTAGAAGAGCCCAGCGGGACGCGCTGTGCATCCGGGAGGCTTTGAAAGCCAGTTTCAAGGCTGAGCAGGGTACCCATTGACTTTTAAGTTTGTGGACACAGAAGCTGAACTTGCCCCCGTTTCTTTACCCAGTTGCCGTCGACTATCCTCTCCAATTACATACCCCCTTCACCCCCTTCCCAAAAAATAAAATCTGTTCTGTTTTGTTCATGGACACCGTTGTCTTTATTACTGTTTTCACGGGAATGTTTTAAACCTGGGACGCAGACTGTGGCGGGGAGCGGGTTTAGGGTTGTGATGCAAATGATGCTTCTAAACTCCAGGAATGACAGGCTCCGCGATGGTGGACTGGTTGTTTCAACGGAGCCTGCCAGCCCTCCTGGCCGGGACTGCGTGTATGTGTCGGCTATGTGACTGTCTTGCAGGGGGAGGAGGGTTACAGATCCCCTGCTGCGCGGCTCTGTGATCCAGGGTAAGGACCGCTGCATAAGATCTGTAACTGCCCTCCCCCGCCACCAAGTCACAGAGCAACACCACCGCCCCCACCACACAGAACATGAAAACCACCTCCCAGACTGACCAGGATAACTAGTCACTGCACTGTATATGTGCCCTGCTGCTGCACCTGCCCCCTGCTAAAGGTGACTGTCCTGTCCAATGACCAAGGCCCTTCCCCCCCCTCCAGACAGACTCCCCTCCAAAAGAAGAGGATGGAAACAGAAATGAACAGAAACGTATTCTTTATTAACAACCGCACATGGAACGGGGGGGTGAAACTTGGACGGGGTCTTGTGTGAGGCGGGTAGGAAAGGACTTTTCAAATTTTGGGGAATGAGAGCCTTCTAGTGGTAGAGCAGTCCGCAGGGGTGGAGTGAAATTTTTCACGGCCCCTTCCACCCCTCCGTGTTTGGACTTTGGGTGAGGGGGGTATGGGACTTGGTGGCGGGGCAGGGCAGTTACAGAGAGACTGCAGCGGGGCTCTCTCCTCCTGCCTCCGGTCCTGCAGAACATCCACAAGGCGGCGGAGCGTGTCCGTTTGCTCCCTCATTAGTCCAAGCAGCGTTTGAGTAGCCTGCCTGTCCTCCTGTCGCCACCTCTCCTCCCGTTCAATGTTTGCCCGGTGCATTTGGGACAAGTTCTCCCTCCACTGTGTCTGCTGGGCTGCCTGTGCTCGGGAGCATTCCATTAGTTCAGCAAACATGTCTTCCCGTGTCCTCTTCTTCCTCCTCCTAATGTGCGCTAGCCTCTGGGCAGATGTGGCTGTGGGAATTGGAAAAAGGGAGTGAATTCCTGAGACAGAGCAATGTATCTGTGAACAGAGAACATAGTCTTTCTCTGTGAACAAGACCATGCAGAGCACCTATCACACGCGCACTGAGGACAAGGTCGAATTTTCGGCCCTCGCCTACAGTGCCTGCGGTCTTGCTGTGGCGAGCTGAGGAGCAGGGCTGGACACCGGACTTTGTCTAGCTGGCAAACATGGTAAGCCGTAGACTTGTGGCCGCTTAAAACTTTAAGAGTGGCACTGGCCTCCTTTCACATAGAAAGCAATGCGAGTCTCTGCTGGCAGCAATCCTGCAAGCATGAACTCTGGCCCTGTCCCAGCCCCTCGCGGCTGTAAACCGCGTGGCTGTAAACCGGCGGTTGCAGTTCTGTAAAGGGACGGGCAAGCAGTCCCAATACTAACTTTCCCCTACCTAATTCACAGCAGGGAGTCATGCCTGACATCACCCTCCTGAAGGTCTCCGAGAGCCAGAAGGAGAAGATGCTCCGGGACAGCCTGCAGAAACCGGGGCCATTTGCTGCACTGCTGTGCAAGGCCATGATCCCGGAGTACCTGCTGGCGTTGTGGCAGGGAAACGTGTCCTACCACGGGGGGCCTAATAAGCTGTCCCTGCCCAGGAACCTGCTGATGAGGCTTGAAAAACACCTGCAGGAGGTGTATGAGGAGTTCTCCCCGGAGGATGTCGCCTCGATCCCCGGTTACATTGACCAGTTCTTGGCTTAGGTGCCCTTGGAGGGACAAATGACTGCAGGGTTTTGGGCACTATAATCATGAAGCGGACATTGTGAGATTTTTTTAAAATGGTTCGGACTATATATTGAGGCGCCCAAAGACGGAGTAATCATGATACACTTTGCACTGATTCCCCTTTTGTTTGACTTTCCTGTTTACATGTTTTTAAGCACTTTACCCACTGTTAATATTTTCAATCTTCCTGTTTTGTTGCAAATAAATGTTTACATGTTTTAAAGCACTTTAGCTACTGTTAATATTTTAAATATGCCAGTTATGTTGTAAATAAATGTTTGGATATTTAAAACACTTACTGCTTGATCCTTCCCCTGAATCTGTGTCTGGGGTAACGGCTGGGGAGGGTTGGTAGGGGATCTCTGTCAGGGTGATGAAGAGCTCCTGGCTGTCGGGCAAATCAGCGTTGTAAGCGCTGTCTACTGCCTCGTCCTCCTCATCTCCTTCCTCCTCTTCCCCGTCCGCTGAGGAACCGGCCGCGGACAATATCCCATCCTCAGAGTCCACGGTCAGGGGTGGGGTAGTGGTGGCGGCCGCACCTAGGATGGAATGCAGTGCCTCGTAGAAACGGGATGTGTGAGGCTGGGATCCGGAGCGTCCGTTTGCCTCTTTGGTCTTCTGGTAGCCTTGTCTCAGCTCCTTGATTTTCACGCGGCACTGCGTTGCATCCCGGCTGTAGCCTCTCTCTGCCATGGCTTTAGAGATCTTCTCATAGATCTTTGCATTCCGTCTTTTGGAGCGCAGCTCGGAAAGCACGGACTCATCTCCCCACACAGCGATGAGATCCAAGACTTCCCGATCCGTCCATGCTGGGGCCCTCTTTCTATTGGATTGCACGGCCATCTCTGCTGGAGAGCTCTGCATCGTTGCCACTGCTGCCACTGCTGCTGAGCTCGCCACGGTGTCCAAACAGAAACTGCGCTTCAAACTGCCCAGACAGGAAAAGGAATTCAAATTTTCCCGGGGTGTGGCTGGTCAGAGCATCCGAGCTCGGACTGCTGTCCAGAGCGTCAACAGAGTGGTGCACTGTGGGATAGCTCCCGGAGCTATTACCGTCGATTTCCATCCACACCTAGCCTAATTCGATATGGCCATTTCGAATTTAGCGCTACTCCTCTCGTTGTGGAGGATTACAGAAATCGATTTAAGGAGGGCTCTATGTCGAACTAAATGGCTTCGTGGTGTGGACGGGTGCAGGGTTAATTCGATATAACGGCGCTAAATTCGACATAAAAGCCTAGTGTAGACCAGGCCTAAGAGATACTCTTTTGCTGGTCCACACTAGGACGGCTTTGCCTGTCTAGTATACTCCATAAGGGATGGGGCATAGACCATACTGGTATAAGGCACCTTGATACTGGTCTCCACTAGGGTTTGCACTGGGACGACTATGCTGGTAAAAAATCCCCCCCAACCGGCTTAGCCCGAAAATGCCCACACGGAGGCCATGCCAGTGATGAAAGAGGCAGCCTCGCAGGCCTGATTCGGACAAGTCTCCCCAGGCAACCCATTGGCACTATGCCCCCCTAGGGAGGGCAGGATCAGACCCTCGCATTGTCCAGTGGATTGTGACTCAGCGAGGTCTCGGTAAGGGCTCTCATCCCAGTTCTAGCACCAGCGTGCTGCAAGTCAAGTAGTCGCGTCCCGGCTCTGTGCCTCAGTTTCCCCTCCAAGCCTTTGTCTGTCTGGTCTACTTAGACTGTAAATCCTTTGGCGCAAGGATTCTCTTCAACGACACCCAGCTCTTCGGGGCCCTGATCTTCCGTAGAGCCTGTAGGTGCTACCATAACCCACGTAATAACGTCTCTTCTCCCACTGACCACCTTCCCTCTGAGGCTCTCAAAGCCCTTTACAAACACTAACCCCCGTGGGGTTGGGGTGGGGAAAACCGAGGCATGGAAAGGGGAATGAACCCATCCATGTTCACAAAGCCAGGAAGCAAAACCCTTCCCCTAGCTCAAGCCTTGGGACTGTGAGTGAACGGACTAACTGGACCGATTCTGGATTTGAATCCTCTTCAGGTCAAAGCCTAAAGCTCCTTTCAGTGAACCACAGCACAGGCTGTGGTTCCAGCTAGTTGTTGCGCATAATACTGTGAAGTTAGGTGGAAAAAATAGAAAGGATTTGTTCTTTTTTTATGTACAAAAAATGAGGTCTACACATCCAAAAACTCTTCTGTAGCAGAGAACGACTACAATTCGTTAGCTACGAGGCACTGAGGCACTGAGGATCTTAGAAATTGGTAGGGTGACCAGATGTCCCGATTTTATAGGGACAGTCCCGATTTTTGGGTCTTTTTCCTATATAGGCTCCTATTACCCCCCACCCCCTGTCCCGATTTTTCACATTTGCTGTCTGGTCACCCTAGTAATTGGGGAGGATACAGGTTTAACTGGATAGACAAGAGATAGAGCTGGACATAGAGAGACAAGATGGAATTGGAATTGACTAAAAACAGCCAGTGTCTTTCCTTCCGCTGCATTGTAAACGGGTTTTTGCTCTAACCATGTGCAGTACAGTTGGGTTGTACCAGGCATGCTTCCCCATCAAGCCATGAGAGTAATGCAGGAGGGGGGGGGAGAGAGGGGCTTTGTTTAATGAAAACGTGAGTGGTTTCTCTACTGCCGCTGCCTCAAAAACAAGGGGCCCGATCTCCCTTACTTCCACGACTAGTCCTATGCAAATCAAGGACGTTGCTCAAGTGAATGAGAGTTGCCTTTGCATTTCAGGGGCACGAGACCTTTGGTCAATAGCTGTCTTTGCTGTGTGAAAGGATTCCTAGCGCTGGGTTTTTCCAACCCGCTAACGGGCGACAAGGGACGTTTAGGGACTCGGGGGCCCGATGGTCAGTCGGTGTAAATTGTCAACACGGGAACATCAGAAAGAGAGGCTGACTGCTGCCGGCATTGAAGTCAATGGAGCAATGACAATATACACCCGCTGAAAATCCGCCCCTCAGTTTAGAAGGCCGCTTCCCCTTGCCAAAGTCTCACTGTCTGAGGATTTCATAGAATAATAATTAATAACAACGCATACACTGTTATACTGTGGAGCCGATCTGCCGCTGGTGTCAACTGTGATAGCTCAATGGAGCAATGACAACTTAGACCCGCTGAAGAGATGCCTAAATCTACTATAAGACCTTGCATCTAAAAGGACCTCACAGACATTAACAAATTAAGCCTAACCACATTCCTGGGAGGTGGGAGACATGCTGTGCATGCAATACCAGGGTACATCAGAGTTCTATTAACCGTCTACCTTCCACAAGGACCGAAGAGTCTCACCATTGATTTGTTTGCAGCTATGGAAGGAACATGTTAAAAATCCACCCATGTCTCAGCAGTGAGGGTGAGCCCAGTTAGCAAGACGCTGGCTGAGAAAATACATGTCCCACGGAGAGCAATTTTTTGTGGACAGCTTCTTCCACCCAAAAAAAACAAAAACCAAAAAAAAAGGCAGATTCTGATCCAAATGACACCATCCTAAATCAGGAGTAACTCCGTTGAGTTCAGCAGTGGATTTACACCAGTAGTGCAACTCAGATCAGAATCTCTACATAAGTAGATGGGGAGTGGGGGAGTGAACAAACCATGGCTCTGTGTCTATTGATCAGAAACTCTTCAGAACAAGGAAGGCACCTTTCTCTTTGTCGTGAAATACCATGTACATTTAGGGGGAATACAGCAATTAGTAATAGCAATAATACAAAGAAGAGAGATCTAAGAACTGAAACAGACAAGTGATTTCTCTGCCGTGTATTTCCTAGGCCCTGAGGGAATCGTTTCTAATCTTTGGTGATTGCTAGCAAAATACTGGTTAGCACCCAAAAAATTGCTGTTTTTTTATGCCTAAAATAATTCCTTTATTATTTAAAAAAAAATCAAATGGCTTTGAAAAAAATCAAAGGGCTACATTGACACTCACATTTTAAAAATCAAACTTATTTTTAAAATAAATGCTCCCCCTCTCTCCTCCCTAATATTACTATGCTTTACAGACCAACTTTTCAAAAGAACTCAGTTCCCATTTAGGCACCTACCTAAACCATCCAGATTTCCACCAGTGCTTCTCAATAGATGCCCGGCACTTTTTAAAATTCTACTCCCTTGATCATGGGTAAAACCAGAGAGAATGGTGACATTCTAATTTACTTTTGGGGGGGCAGTGGCCTGCCAATGTCACTTGTTTCTAGTCAATTTCACTTTCAGGCCCTGACGCACAATGCTGCAAAGGGGAAGCCAGCGAGCCAAGGGAATGGTTGCTTGGTTAAAAAGAAAAAAAAATCCTATTCTCTCTGGAATTAAACAAACAAATAAATAAATAAATAAATAAATCACAGAAACGTTTCCATTGGCCTTAGGTTTTGTAAAAAGTTTCTTCCTGCGACTCCCTGTTTTATCTGTGCAAAACCTAAATTCTGGGCCAAACTTGACAGATTATCGCCGGGGTAGATTAGCGCATAAATGCAATGTACCTCGTGAGTATGTAAAATCAGCCAGATACTGTGAGAGCAGAATGCTTTAGAAATGCATTTAACAATAACACCGCGGACTGAGGACAACCCTTCGTTATGACCCCAGTGGCAAATCCTTTAAACTGGGCGGTTAAACTTCAGTGAGATGGCTAGTAGATTGCTAGCCGTTTGCCCACCAAAAGTGACAAAGGTGTTTAAATGGCGAAAGGGGATTTCTCCTAATCGTTAGAATATTAACAAATGACCTCATCTGCGGGGAACGCAATGTGACACGTTTCCAATGCCAAGTGCGAGGGGCAGAAAAGCAGACTATTCTATTGCTGGAAAATGGGTTGGGGAATAAAGCTATTGAAAGTTCACTCAGTGCCACTATACTCGGAGTGAATTCACCCCAATAAAATAATATTGATGAAACTAAAAAAATATGAAACATTGTAACGTTCTGCAAATCAGCGCCTATCTTGGACCATTCCCATGCCCTTGTTCAATCTATTTGTTTCCATGTGTCCCTTTTTAAAGTTAAATGACTTTCCAGACGAAGTCATCACTCACGACCAAACCTTTGTGCAAGTCTTTTTGTAATTAAATTTCCCTTAAATATTCTTGATTTGAGGAAAAAGGCTGCAATAAGAAACACCCCTTGTAAGATACAATTTGAATTCTATGTTTGTAATTCACAAATACACTCTAGAATTTTTCCATAGAGCCCAGTTTTTGTAAATTGCATTTGAGGATTTGTATGGAAATTTGATTTTTTTTTTTTGAGTGGGGTTTTGTGGGGTTTCTCCAGCTATCATTCCCAGCCTACGATCACTGGCAAAGAATTAAAATATCATTTCTGAACCTACGCTCAATAATTTCAATTGAGTGTGTGTCTTCTGCATAGAAGCAAGGGAATCATTCAAACAACTCTTGAAATCCTTTGAATCGAAAAATTATCCCAAATTTAAACTGGCATGGAACAAATTATATAATGTATCATTACATAATCAGAAAAAAATAAGTAGATGTATCTTGATAGATAGATGTCTTTGTTTAGTTTCAACTAATAGTTGAAGCTTACTTGCCAATGTAAATATTTACCTGGAATAAAATTCCAAGTAAGATGGACGTTAAAAAATCAAAAGGAATACAGAAAATAGAGCTGTTTAAAAATGCTTTTGAATCTCTCAGCATAGATGTTTCAAATGTTGAGTAACCACTAAAAAAATGTAGTGTCCACTCAACCAGAATTGTAGTGATCTAAGCTCACCTTGGGCTATAAAGACACGTTTGTTAATTAACACAGGCCAACAGTTTTCTTATTATGCTACCTAATGCTGTGTAGGGTTATGACAGACATCAGGTTTAGCTCAGCAGTTCAATAAGGTACATATGTGGGTTTCCTGACCTGGCTTCTCTCTCTATTTACAAAAAAAAAAAAGACTTTGTCAAATCCTCAGCTCATGTTGACCAGTCTACACCAAATGAGAATCTGGCCATTGTATGATGCGTGTGTTTGATCTGCAGGGAGCATTAGCCCAGGGGGTCCCTGCCTAATCACAGCTTGAACATCAATTTTATTTTAAAGAGTTGACTTTTAAGGCAGAGGTTTCCGGGTGTGAATATGGCTCCAGATTGCAAGAACTTTTGCCCTATGCTACGAAACTCTCTAACCTAGCGCTTTGCTGGATGCCCATCACCATGTCACCCAAATGCGTTACAGGTGCCGCAGTAAAAGGCATAATAGAGGTAAAACCGTCCCCTTTCTAACTTCCTTTTCTCAAAGCCATGCCCATGATCTGAGAAGACATAATCGCCAGATTTGACAGAGGGCTTAATAAAGAAATTAACACACATAACTGAAAAGAAAATAAGGGGAGAAGGAAATCGATTGAGCTATCCCAGCTCCCATTTGGATCAGGGATAAATCATAAGGATTTTATGCTGATGTTTTGAATGGTCATTTGTGCAGAATAAACTTATTAGACGCTTTCTTGTATATATATAAGTATATATAAATAAACGAGAGTAGCAAGAGTTGCTAAGATCTGCTACTAGTACCCATTGGGGATTTGCAGTAATCATCTCACCAAAAGAAGATTAAATGCCATGAATGCATTATTGCAGCCAAATTACTGGGCACGTTCATTGAAAGGGAGGGGGCAAAGTTTTCAAAGAAAAATGTTTACCCTGGGGAGTGGGGAGGGAAGGGATTCGCCTTGATGTTTTTCTTAAATATGTCCCATCATGGGAGAGAAACTTTGCCACTTTTTCCAACCCACTCCTTAATTGAGAAAATTAAATGTACAAGAGAAGTTTTTAATAGTATGGTTGAAATGCTGGTCGTCTGTGAAAAGGTTAAAAAAGAATGTGATTCCTATTTAAGTCGTAAGGATTCTTGATTGTTACTAGTTAAAGAAGGTATTTTGCATTATGAATGAAGTACCATAGATACTGAGTATTATTATTATATGCACACATCATTATATGTGTATCTTATACGGAGAGATACCCATGCTGTCGCATGCTTTTTGCAATCCTACATTTGCGCAAGTGTAACTTAATAAAAAAATTTCTCCAGGGCTTTGAGATCCGATGAAAGATGCTGTCTGAATGCCAGGTATGTTGTTGTTTCCACTCAATATATTCGTGTGAGGAACCCGTGCCTGTTACATTACTGCTAAATCCTAGTTTAATTCTAAATCCGGAGAATGGTTACTGTAAGGGCAGTGAATTCAGTGTAGTCATCTTTGGCCTCTTTTTTGTATTCCTATCACAGACATACAGATGCATTTTTAAAAAAACAATAGTTCTATTCCTACTGTTTTCACTGCCTACCTTGTCCTAAATAAAATGCATATAGGAACAGTGAAAATTCCTACCTCTGCGGAGCAACTGTCTCTAAATCAAGCCCTATTTAAAAACCCAAGAGAAACTAAAGGTTCACTGGTTCAAAGGATTAATTTCGCTGATCAGATAGTCAAGTTAAATATGAATTAGGGTTATTTCCCATGATCCTTTTGTTGTAATCGACAAGTACAGGGACTTGGGGAAATTTAGCCTTTTAAGGATTCTGCTTTTCTCTTGCTAAAAAACAATCAACAAATATCCAAGCTTTACTTTCTCAGGCCCAAATGGGGAAGTACAGTAGACAAACTGGGGAATCAGTATGCAGGAATGTTAAGGGTCAGTGCTGATAAATTTGGGATTGGCTAAAAGGACAAACCATCCGATTTTGTGTAGATCAGAAATTTCAGCCAAGGGCTGGTGCAATAGTTAATTCGGTGGAATGAAAGTTCCCTGATATTTGCCCTGCATCAGATACTGTGAAGTTTGCCCTTCATTTAAAAAACAAAATAGCTACATGGAACAGGAAAGGAAAACCAGTCCGAGCAGCAAATAAAACAGAGATGGGTTGAGACCTCGACAAAAGCAATTTGGACGCATTTCTAGCCTGTGGGTTTCCACTTTACCCTGATCCCCTGTTAAGAAATGGGCCCTGGGATTCTCTTGGCGCTGGGGAGTATATGGGGATGGGGTGGGAATGATATTAAGAATATACTGAGTCCCTAAGACAGCAGTGTAGCAACTGTAAACTCACAGCTAGAGAGGGAGAGCCCTGGCTAGGGCTTTGGGGGCTAGATAGCAGGGTGGCAAGTAGGGAAGGAAGAGAATACACAGGGAACCACAGGGCGCTTGCAAGGAGGACTGTCAAGTGGAAGGCTGATGCCTGGTACACATGACCCTGTTGCCTTCAGTAAGGGGGGAGCTGAGGAGGTCGGCAGAGGTGGGCATCCTGTCTAGAGAGTAGAGAAAGGGTGGGAAAGGAGAGAGTGAGAAAACAGACAGAGGGAAAGAAAGAAAAGAGAGATGTCATGAGAGAGGAGAGGGAGAGAGACAATTCGGAAAAGAGAAAAGGGGATGGAGAGAGAGGAGGAGGGAACGGGAAGGGAAGAAAGATTTAGAGAAGGAAAAGACAAGTAGTGAGAAAAGAGAAAGTGGATGAATAAGAAAATGGTAGAGACGTAGAAAAGAAAGGCATGAAGAAATTCAAGAGAGCGAAAAGGGGGAGAGAGAAAAGGAAAAGAATAAAAAGACGGATTTTCTTTCTCTTTTTCATTTCTCTGTCTTTGGAATGAGAGAGAGGAATGACCAAAGAAAGAAAACCTTTCCTTCTTTCTCCCCTTTCACGTTCCCTTTTTTCTCTCTCACTCCTCTTTCTTCCTGAGAACGAAAGAGAAAACAGAGAGAGAGAGAGAGCACAAAAAGAAAGAAAACTCAGAGAGAGAGAGAGAAAAGAAAGACTAGAGAAGGAACATAAAAAAAAACAGAGAAAAGAAAGCAAGGTAACAGAGAGAGAGAAACGAAAGAGAAACACAGAAGGGATGGGAAAGAAAGAAAGAAAGAAAGAAAAAGAAAAAGAAAGACGGAGAAAGGGAGAGCAGAGAGAGGGACTCCAGGAAGAGACAGAGAGAGGAGGACCCCAAAAGGGAGGTCAGAGAGAGGGAAGGGACCCCAGGAAGAGACAGAGAGAAGAGGACCCCGAGAGGGAGGTCAGAGAGAGGGAAGGGACTCCAGGAAGAGACAGAGAGAAGAGGACCCCGAGAGGGAGGTCAGAGAGAGGGAAGGGACTCCAGGAAGAGACAGAGAGAAGAGGCCCCAGAAAGGGAGAGCAGAGAGGGGGACCCCAGAGGAAAGACACGGCAGCCAGGCGAGGCTGGAAAGCGAAGGAGCGGTGGGGCCGGGCCGGGCCGGGCCGAGCCGAGCCGAGCCGAGCCGGGCCGGGGGGCGCTCACCTTCCCGGCGCATGCCGACCTTGAGGCACTTCTTGAGGCGGCAGTACTGGCACTGGTTGCGGTGGTGCTGGTCGATGGGGCACTCCCGGTTGCTGCGGCAGGTGTAGCTCAGGTTGCGCCGCACCGAGCGCTTGAAGAAGCTCTTGCAGCCCTCGCAGGTGAACTGCCCGTAGTGCTTCCCGCTGGACTTGTCCCCGCACACCATGCAGTCCACACTCGGCGGGGCGCCCCCCTTCTCCCCCGCCTCCGCCGGGCCCGGGGCCACCGCGCCCTTCGGGGGGCCCGGCGGCGGAGGGGCCACCCCCGGCTCCGGAGCGCACGGCAGGCCCGGAGGGGGCTGGGCGCCTGGCGGGCCCCCGGGGATCTCCTCCTGCCAAGGGTTCACGACCATGGCCATACTAGCGGGGGGAGGGGCAGGGGCAGGAGGAGAGGGGGAGGAGAGGAGTCAGGATGGGGGGAAGGAGGAAGAAGCGGTGGAGGAGAGGACTCGGAATGGGGGGAAGGAGGAAGGAGCGGTGGAGGAGAGGACTCGGGATGGGGGGAAGGAGGAAGGAGCGGTGGAGGAGAGGACTCGGGATGGGGGGAAGGAGGAAGGAGCGGTGGAGGAGAGGACTCGGGATGGGAGGAAGGAGGAAGGAGCGGTGGAGGAGAGGACTCGGGATGGGGGGAAGGAGGAAGGAGCGGTGGAAGAGAGGACTCGGGATGGGGGGAAGGAGGAAGGAGCGGTGGAGGAGAAGACTCGGGATGGGAGGAAGGAGGAAGGAGCGGTGGAGGAGAGGACTCGGGATGGGGGGAAG
>NW_020664578.1:3074561-3096892 GCF_002925995.2 Terrapene triunguis
GGAAGGAGGAAGGAAGGAGTGGTGGAGGAGAAGACTCAGGATGGGGGAAGGAGTAAGGAGTGGTGGAGGAGAGGACTCGGGATGGGGGGAAGGAGGAAGGAAGGAGTGGTGGAGGAGAAGACTCGGGATGGGGGGAAGGAGGAAGGAAGGAGTGGTGGAGGAGAAGACTCAGGATGGGGGGAAGGAGGAAGGAGCGGTAGAGGAGAAGACTCGGGATGGGGGGAAGGAGGAAGGAAGGAGTGGTGGAGGAGAAGACTCGGGATCGGGGCGAGGGCAGGAAGAAGGGAAGGGGAGCAGATAGGTCAGTGGAGGAGGAGAGAGAAAGTTAATCCACCCAGCAAGGACAGGAATCAATAAAACGGGGGTGGTATTTTGAAGTCTCTCCTCTATGATCGAAATGGAATTCGGTCCGTTTCTTCGTGGCTCCCAAACTCTCCACGATTTGAGAGGAGGATTTGAGAGAAGAGAGAGAGAGAAAAAACAACAACCTCCTTTTTAAAAATACCCTCTCTGTCCTGGCGTGGGGGGAGTGGGAGAAATAAGGTTTTGTTTAGATTAAATTCTCTCTCCCTGCTGGGTGTGTATCTATAATAACAAATAATTAATATTTGCAACGTCGATTTGGTCTTTGCAAAGAGCAGAATTATAATCAGAGAGAAAGGGGCGGGGAGGGGGGGGGAGAAAAGAGCTAAAATGACGAAGCCAGATTCCTGGAGGGTTTTATTGTCATTTCAGCCACACCAAAAATCCATCGCTCTTGTCTTCTCCACCCCATTCAAATAACCCCAACCAAACTTTGCTGGACGCAGAAACTCCCAAGGGACTTCCAATTCCTTACGGATCTGGGACGGGGCGGGGGGAAGACAGAGAAAGGGAGAAAAGGGGGGAGAGAGGGGGGAAAAAACCCATCAAAATGCTACCAAGCGTTAAGTATTTCACAATAAACTCTCAGCCAATTTGGACCGTGGCTTCTCTTCCAAACCCAGCTGAATAAAATGCCAGAAGCCAAACACACACCGCGCAGGTTGGCAACAGATCTAAAAAAAAAAAAAAAATTCTCCCCCGGTCCCCCTTCACGTGCATCCAAATTTAAAAGCGATCAATTCCTAATCAACCCCAGAGAACCCTAATTACAAACACAACCGGTCGCCAAGAGCTAAAATAAAACCACACGCCCTCCCCATGCACCGAGGGATCCTGCAGTCACTGGGAGAGCGGATGATTCCTCGCTTATCCTCAGTTCATGCAAATAGGAATCCAGATATCCCACCAAATTCGCTTTTAGATGCAGAGCCCCGCGCTCGGTTTCTTTCGTCAATTTCACTGCCTCTGATCAGGCGGGAAAGTTGGGCGTAAAGGGGTTAGGGGAAAATAAATATAACATAAAAAATAAGACAGGGTTTAAATCCGCTAGGGCTTTGCGGAGTTTATCCGTCTCCGATTCTCCCTTCCCTTTATGGAAGGGACTATCTCCGCGTCTCTGTCACCCCCGCGATTATCTGCCAATACTTCTGTGCGCGTTTTGGTTCGTCTGAATAGGAAGATTTCCCTTCGTTTTCTCTTCTCGCTTCGATTTCTAGCAGACCTCCCTGACCATTTTGTTTAAAGTGATTTTATTTTGAAGGGGGAGGGGGGGGTCAAGATGTACCAAACTCTGTAAATTGGAAAAGAAACGCGTCCAGAAGAGGCAAAAGTGGGGTGGGGGGGGGAACAATGGGAGCAGAGCTAAAGAGAGAGAGAGATCATTTAAAAGAGATGTACTGTACCTTGTGAAAGGCAATGTCTTTTCTCTTCTGTCTCAGCCTTGGGGAAGGATGGTCTGTTTTGTGTCTTTTAAAAGCTAGATTATTAATCACACGCACATTTCACAAGATTTTCTCTCCTCTCCCCCCCCCCTCCCCTTTTGGTGTATGTGTGTCTGCGTATGACTTGCAGGCTCATAAAAGTCAAGATCTGAAATGAGATGGAGACAGATTCCACCTTTTGAATTTTCCTCTGTCTCCTCTTCCCCCTCCTTGGAGAGAAGCAAGGGGGGTTTTTTTTGGGGGGGGGGGGGGGGGGCTGCGGAGGAAGGGGGGGGGAAATCGCAACACACACAAACTTTTAAAGTGAAAGAATGGCCCTTTGGCTTGTCAGTTTCCCCCCCTCCCCCTCGAAGATGGTCCCTGGGAGGATCACGTGGAGAGCGGCTGAACTCTGACAGTGGAATTCATTGACAATGTGGCCATGGAGACACTTTCCTTATAAGGCCCAACATTCCAAGTAGGGGAGGGGGCCGGGGCTGGAACCAGCCCTTGCAACGCGGCGCAGCCCTGCCTCAATCAACGTTGCGGAGGGCCCTGATTGGTGCAGCCCGCGGGAGGCGGGGGGGGTCGGGGGGTGGGCGTGGCTCGCCCTGGTCAGTGGGTGCGAAGTCAGCGAGGGGAACGATTTAAAAGGGGGTGGAGACGCCATTGGGTGGGGCCACGCCTCCCGCTGTCACTTGGTCCCGCTTGCAAAGGGGCTGGGAGGGCTGGCACCTGGTGGGGAGGGAAAGTGACACAAACTTCTGCATCCGAAGTTGTGGGTTGTAGCCCACGAAAGCTTATGCTCTAATAAATTTGTTAGTCTCTAAGGTGCCACAAGTACTCCTGTTCTTTTGACACAAACTTGCATCTGAAGAAGTGAGGTTCTTACCCTCTTATGCTCCCAATACTTCTGTTCGTCTTAAAGGTGCCGCAGGACCCTCTGTGGCTTGTTGCTGTGACTTAATAAACGACCCTGGAACCAAGTGCCACCTTGGGCGGCTCACGTCTCACAAGGTTGCATGATTCGAATGAGTCAAAACGGGACTGGCTTTGCTCCCTGTTAACCCGAAGAGTGGGCTCGGAGAACTTAGAGAGGCAGAGGACGGTCCCCCTGCCTGCAAATGCAAGATCTGTAGCATGCGTTGTAGCCCACGAAAGCTTATGCTCTAATAAATTTGTTAGTCTCTAAGGTGCCACAAGTACTCCTGTTCTTTTTGCGGATACAGACTAACACGGCTGCTACTCTGAAACCAGTAGATCAGTTCTTCCACGGACCGATTAGTGAACGTTTGAAGAGGTAAAAGCACTGGATGGTGTGATGATGCTTCCATAGATGCCAGGGTGATATAGATGTATATACTTCTTGCATCTGAAGAAGTGCGTTTTTTTTTTACCTACAAAAGCGTATGCCCAAATAAATCTGTTAGTCTTTAAGGACTCCCTGTTGTTTTTTTTCAGGGTGATATAGATAGTCCAGCAAATAGCTTAGTTCAGGTATTATTAATTCATTATTAATCATTTATATATTATGCACATGCAGCGCCCTATTGGTGCTACACTTTTTTACAGCCAAATAAAATATACACAAGCTCTTCACTGAGTGTGCACTCTAGCACAGTGGTTTTCAACCTTTTTTTCATTTGCTGGCTGCCTAAAAAATTTCAAATGGCGGTGCAGATCCCTTTGGAAATCGTAGACATAGTCTGCGGACCACAGGTTGAAAAGCCCCTGTTCTAAGGTAAGGACAACCTTTTGCTGAATCCTTAGACATAGTCTGCGGACCCCCAGGGGTCCGTGGACTACAGGTTGAAAACCACTGATCTACCACAATGCTGTTACTATACAAATAATACTAGTTTAGCCTTAGCTAGCGCAGGGTTGTTTCAAAGATTTAAAAGATAAAACTCCTGATGTGTTTACTTACATTAATATTTCTAGCCTGCACTTATCTATATTTGTAAAGAGCTGCCTAAATATATAGCCCAATAGAAATTATTTTAATTGTTTTTAAATAGATGACAAAAATAGTTTAGATAGGGTAGTCATATAACTCCCACTGTTGCAGAATTGGTTGATAATATAATATAATTAATTATAATTAATATCAATTTAAATTACTTAAACCTTATATTTTTGTTTATATTTTTAGATTTTTGACAAATTAAATTAAAAGAGAGAACTGAAAAGGACCAAAAAATTAATGTAAGGATGAGATTAAAAAAGCAAATCAACTGATGGGAAAACACATTTTCACAATAGGAGGTAATGCTATATTACTTGAACGATTTGTTACTTTGATTTAAAACACAGATTTAACACTCAAAACAGAAAGAACAACTGGCAAGATAAAATAGCTGAATGAAAAACAGCTAATGTTTGCACCACGTTTTGAAAAGGTAAAGCGCTATCTAAGTGCTAAATATTTTTAAATAAGGAAAGGAACTCACATGAATTAATCATAAAGTTCCGAAAAAGGCTGACCACATGCTTAAAAAAAATAATAATAATAAGGTGACCTATTGTTAAGCTGATGGGAATACATCTGCACAGAGCTGTCAAGATGTGACAATTTGAATGAGTGAAAAAAAAATCCAAGTGAGATTTTTAAGTGTCTAATTGAAGCTACACATTACACGCGGGCACACACATCCTTCCTTCTTGAACGATCCTTAAAAATGTGCGTTAAAACACATCCAGAAGTCTGGGGGGTCTCCCTTCCCAGATGAGCTATCGGGAGGAAAATATGGGGGTTTCTTGCCCAGGAAGAAATGTTACTTTGTTAACAGAGTTGTCCCAGGTACCACCTCCAAAATCACATGCTCTCACTGCCTAACCTGGCCTACCCGTTACCCAGAAAATGAGTGGGGCATGGGGATCGTTATTTTAAAATAAAGATTCCCGGGAGAATGATTGACTGTAAGTCGACCAAGTGCTAGTCTCATCAGCATGCAGCTCCAGCGCTGTGCCGTGAAAGGTAGAACTGAGTGGGGGGAGAGGAGGTTGCGAAATTAAAACTCCACAGAAACAGGAGACTAAAAGGAAGATAAAAGGAGAGAGTGAAAGAAACCGACGGCTTCTCAACCAAACCAGGGAGGATGGCGAAGGCATGGCGGCGACATAAACCCGCTCGGCTCTTTGTCTGCCAGAGCTGAGGACCTCCTTCCTACAAACTGTGCCGTGGTGCCTTTCCTTAAATAGAGTTCCTACATTCCAGATCACCCTGTGGCAAAGGAATGAATGAGCAGGGTCACATCCTGATCCCTTTGCCACGGGTGCTGAATTTGTGCCATTCTCTGTGCTCTGTGTGGCCCACTGTCTTGCTTTCCATGTATTTCCCTTCCCTCCCGTAAGAAAAGAGACTGCCATGAGTGGTGAATTTAACTGGGGCACATATAGGTAGCTATGCCCTCTTGAGGCTGGCTATACAGTGGTTACAGGACATAGCATTGATCATACTCATCTTTTACCTTGTGCCCTCTTTGTTGGAGCTGCTTGTCATCTCTTGCTTTGTACTGTTATGGCAGGCGTCACCAGGTGGTGCTGTTACAAAGAGTCTTTGTCTTAGCATGCAAGCATCATACAGTCTTACAAGAAATGCTGCATTGTTGTTAGTGTTGTGATGTAGCTTTTGGTGGGGGAGTTTTGGCAAGCAAGAAGAGAGTTGATTCTCTGTCTCTCTTTCTCTCTCTCTCCTAATGTATTTAACTGGGGTTAATTCTTGAGGCAGAATTGCTGCCTGGGAGCCTGGAGCTGCTAGTTGGACTGAGATTCCTATAAGGGGCTTGCTTGCATGCTGTTTGTGACCACCTCTGTTCCAGGACTGGTGTAAATAAAACAAATCACACCAAGAAAATACCCAGACTTTGTATCACTAATTTCTCCTCCAGTAAGAAACCAACCTGCCAGGCCCCAACGTCTGCTTCCCTTTGATATAAGGGGGACAATATTTTAGATCAGAGCAGGGATGGCAAAACTCCCATTGACTTCCCTGGGGCAGGATTTCACGCATAGATTTTTAAGGGCAGAAGGGATCATCTAGCCCAGTGATACTCAGACCTCAGTGGTTCAGGAACCAAATTAGCGACCAACAGAGCCACAGGAGCGTGAATTCATTGTTTCATTTACTATCGTACTATAAATTCATATTTAGTTTATATATATATATATGTATATATTATTCTCGCAGCAAAATGACCTACCAAGTATTATTATTTTATCAACTACAATTGGTTAATAATACAGTAAATGCATCCTGACTGGTTAATGACTTAGATTGGTTAATATTTAAATCACCCAGTGTTTTAATATCATGTGCTTCAAAGAGCCGCAGGAGATGCATTAAAGAGCCACTTGCAACTCGCGAGTCTGAGTATCAGCGATCTAGCCTGACCCCCTGCATAACATACAGGCCATTTCTTGCACCTTGCTTTGCAGCAACTGGCATTGGCCACTGTCAGAGACAGGCTACTGGGCTAGACAGTCTGATGCTGTTTAATTTTTATAATACTGATACCAGATGCCATGGTGATGGGCACATTAGAGGTTTTTTTCTTATGGTCCAAAAATGCTACAGTCCTCAATAGTGTTGCCACAGTGTAACTGTGCCATTCTGGTAGTATTATTTGATACACACACTCAGCTGAGACTGTCTTTCTTACGAGATTGCTGTTAGGTCAGCGGAAGAAGATGCAAACAGTTTACACTCTTGTAAGGAGGTATCTGCTCTCTGTCACACCTGTTCACTGGATTCTTTCAATTCCATGCTGACCTTCACGAGACATCCCTTCCCTTTCCTGCCTGTCAGCGGAGAGTAGCTGCAGGCTCCTCACAGCTCAGGTGTCTTGGATGAACTCGTCAAACCAGCATAGCCTGTGACACTGGGGCTTGGAGAATGCACCTCTGGGCCCGTGCTACAGAATGCAACACGCAGCTCGGAAACCACTGGCTGGAAATCCTTTGCGGAGCAAATCTTTGCCCTATAGAGAGACTTTGGTCCGAGGAGCTCAAAGCACTTGCATCAATCAGTGAAGAGCTCCCCTGCCCTTTGGAGTTTTAGAAATAAAGTGACTTTCTCAAGGCCATGCAGCATGTGTGAGACCCGGTAATATGCCCTAGGAATTTCAGCTGCCAGCCTCTCGCTCACAGCCCACCCTCCCTCACTAGCGGCAGGAATAGAACCCAAGTGTCCAGTCACTAGACCCATGCTCTGTGCCAGAAACAGGGATAGAACCCAGGAGTCCTGACTCCCTGTCCTCCCCCCCCCCAGCTGTAATCACTAGTCCACACTCCCTGACCCATTCTGCATGACATGTTCTTTGTATTTTTCACCCCCCACTTGCATGAAAATAGGGTCTTTGTTGCTTGGAGATTCAACCTATTCCCCGTCTGAGGTCATAATCCTCTGACATCACTTCCGTCTTCATGGCAACCAAGTGATGCATCAGAGGAGAGAGGGAGGAGTAGCAGGAATGAAGCAATGAAGAAGAGGCCCTGCGTTCATGTGTCTGTTAGGAAAAGCGGAGGAAAGACAAACCATTAAGGGGTCTGAGATTGCAGTGGTACAAATGACTACACAAAGGCAATGGAGTGTCAGGTCAAACCTGGGAGCCAATGGAAGCTTTGCTAATCCCAATGGCTCAAAAAACGTGAGTCGGGCTCCAAAAAAAATCCAGAGATTGGCTTAAAAATCATGCGATTTTACCCAACTAATAATAAATGTTGGGTTCTCTTTTTTTGCCCCCCTTTTTTAATTTAATAATTTGAGTCATGCTCGCTATATGTTTTCAGGCTTCCCTTCACAATCGCGAGTGCTAGAAACTCACTTTAAAAAAAAAAAAAAGATTCCCGTGTAATTACATGAATCCGGGAGCTGGGGCTTTAAGAAAAGCACCAAATGTCGCAAGGCTCGTGAAAAGATCTTGAGAGTTGGCAACACTGCAGCAGGATGGATTCTCAAGAGCGTCATCCAGAGTTCTCTATCAGCTCTTTTGACTAGTCTGGCCTTACTGAAACGCTGTCACTTTAACTTAGAGCTGGAATGGAGCTTTCCAGAGAGCTCGCTTCTCACCTTACATTTTTCAACTGTAAATCACCATCTGGGGCTCTAATTTTGGTTGAGCACCAGGATGCAATGCGCTTGTGCTCCCAGGTCACAGGAAATCTAAAGTGCTCACCTATTAAACTAGCCACATTCCATGTGGTGGGAAAAGGAACTCTGGTTTTGCAGTCCAGCAAACATAGCTATATATCATACACATGTGTCTAAATAGATATATTTAGCTTTGCTCAGGATTGCTTCAATGTCTTGATTGCATCGTTAAGTGGCCGATAATTATACTTGTTGTGTCCATAGTTACCAGAAACTCTTTAAATCAAGACACGGAGAGCCTGATTCATCATTGCCTGGCACCTCGTGCAGTCATCGACACCCGTATGAAATGAGGGCAAATCAGAACGGCAGCATTTTACACTTGCCTGGCGCTGGTGTAAGTAAGTGGGCAAGGGGCAGGACATTGGAGGATCAGGCCCTGGGACTCAGCAGCGAGGTGTGTAACTCTGAGCTTTGTCTGCACTGCGCCAGCACGTATACAACACTGATGAAATTCCCAAAGTCTGCCGCAGTTCAGTGTAAAAATGGAAACAATGGATTCTCCATGTGTCTGTGTGGGGTGGGGGTTCTGATTGTTTCACTGGTTTGGTTTGAAATCAAGAGGCAATATCCCCATGACATGAACTTAGAACAATTAAATTCACAAACTGATCAATTTCTTTCTTTCTTTCTTTCTTTCTTTCTTTCTTTCTTTTTGCTTCTGGTCAGTTTCACTTTCTGGCTTTCCTCACATGCTATCAAGATTCTGTTGAGTTTGGATTCCCAGGAAGGCACAAATCCAAGCTATGGTCCCCATCCTCTGATCAGATCCATGCCTTCCTTCACTTAAGAGGGGCTCTCTGTATGAATCCGATTGCAGGGTCGGGCTCAGAACTGTTTCCAATCCCTTTTTTTCCCTCCTTTCCAAGAAAATCTCAGGAAACCACTTTTATTCCCATTTCAAAACTTTAAAACAAACAAACAAACAAGCCATACATCTGAGGCTTAATCTTCTCAGGCCAGATCCTCATCTGGTGTAAATCAGCAAGGTTCTCCACTGATGGAGTTACACTGATTTACACGAGCTGAGGATCTGGCCTTGGAGTGCCCCTTTAAGAATGTAAGGGACTCGTTCAAACTCAGCAGTCAGTGATGTCTTTAAGATACACACACATCTCCAGGATCCTTTTAAGCTATGTGTGGTTGGTCAAAGGAGACAGTAAATAAGCTGTTTCCTATAATTGCTCATAAAACCGTTCACTTGAAATTTCATTATTCATTCCCGGCAGGGCCAGAGGGCCACCAGCTCCATAAATTTGCTTTGGGTTCCCTTTTAGGAAAAATTCATTACCTTTTACCTCAAGATGGAGTGAAATCCTTGTATTGAGGTCAGAACTTCCAAGGGCCGTTGGGTGATTTATAAAGTCGAGGGGGGAGGGTGGTCTCAGCTTTCAGGATGATTCACTCCCTCAGGTGTGACTTCAGCTTTGAATTAGGTTGGAGGAGGAGGAACTTACTTCGAGATTTTAAAAACCTGATTTTTCCAGCCAGCCTTTTAACTTCGCTTGGTTATTTGTATTCCCCCCACCCCCTCCTTTCTAAGAACCAGATTTTCCAAAGAGCCTCAGGCTACATTTTCAAGTGTCCAGAACCCACAATTGGAGCCAGATATTCCCAAGAGCTAAACACCCCATGAGCTGAAAATCCAGTCACTTATTCCGATGCCTGAGCTCTTTAGAAAATCACACCCCAATTTTGAGTGCTGATCCTGTTTGTAAATCTGACCTCCTAATGCCTTGATTTGGGACAGTGCTTAAGCATGTACTTAAGCCTATCCCTGTTTAGGACAGCAGTTAGTAGGCATCCTTCAGTCTCGAGAGACCATGAGTATGGACCCTGGAGAGGTAAAGATTTATTCAGTTGGTTTTATGGTGGCCGCGGCCCTGGCTGAAGAGACTCACTGGAGAGAGACAGTCTCTGCAGCATCTGTCACATTTAAAGGTGATGTTTCGACCCTTTGGGCTCTGCTTTCTACAGGGCCGCCCAGAGGGGGGGGCAAATGGGGCAATTTGCCCCAGGCCCCCACGAGAGTTTTTCGGGGCCCCTGGTGCGGGGTCCTTCACTCGCTCCGGGGGCCCCGGAAAACTCTCGCGGGGCCCGGGCCCCCGGAGCTTCTTCCACTCTGGGTCTTCGGCGGCAATTCGGTGGCAGGGGGTCCTTCCGCTCCGGGACCCGCCGCCAAAGTGCCCCGAAGACCTGCGGTGGGGGGTCCTTCCGCTCCGGGACCTGCCGCCGAAGTGCCCCGAAGACCCGCAGTGGGGGGTCCTTCCGCCCCGGGACCCGCCGCCGAAGACTCCAAGCCCCCTGAATCCTCTGGGCGGCCCTGGCTTTCTGTGATCTCTTTTCTCCTCTGCTAAACTGGACGGCTTCCTCTTGTAACTCCGAAGACCTTTGTTAAACTCTTGGTTCCAAAGGCTGCGCTCAAAATGGGAAACGACCGCCTCGGAAGAAGTACTGCGGAAAGGGATCGGGGGGTCGTAGTGGACTAAAGCTAAATATGAGTCAACAGTGTAATGCTGTTGCAAAAAAAGCGAACATCATTCTGGGATGTATTAGCAGGAGTGTTGTAAGCAAGACACGAGAAATAATTCTATTCCGCTCCACTCTGTGCTGATTAGGCCTCAGCTGGACTATAACCTCTGAGGATAGGACAAGAAGCAATGGGCTTAAATTGCAGCAAGGGAGGTTTAGGTTGGACATTAGGAAAAACTTCCTGTCTGGGTGGTTAAGCACTGGAATAAATTGCCTAGGGAGGTTGTGGAATCTCCATCATTGGAGATTTTTAAGAGCAGGTCAGACAAACACCTGTCAGGGATGGTCTAGATAATACTTAGTCCTGCCATGAGTGCAGGGGACTGGACTAGATGACCTCTCGAGGTCCCTTCCAGTCCTATGATTCAATGATCTTCTCAGTTGTCCACATCCAGGTCCATTTCTTCAAGGTCTCACTTACATGCATCCTTGAAACACAATTTTGGGCATCCTTTGGGTCTTTATCCAGATGCCAAGTCGCCACAGAGGATGTCCTTTTGAATGCACCCATCGTTCATTCAGTATACATGCCCAAGTCTCTGTTTGAGGAGCCTTTGCATGCTGGGTATGCTGGCCCGCTTGCAGTTAAGCACGTGACTTCAATGGGAAGTCAGAATATGCTGAAAGTTAAACCTGCACTTAAATTTGTCCCAAAGATGGATGCCGTCCAGAATCAGGGCCCTAAATAAGGGCTGTGTTTTCAAAGCTGCCAGCACCTCCCTCTGTGACAGCAATGGGCAGATTTTCTCAAGAGCACAGCTCTTTGGAAAACCTCCCCACTTATTTAAGGGCCTAAAAGGGAGATGGGCTCTTTCAAAGCCTGGGCCCAATTGTGGGGGCCGTGCCTGTTCAAAAAATTGGTTACAATATACTGATATTTTTGAAGTGATTCCTCCCCCGCGCACACATGCAATATAATTTGCCAGGAGGGGAAAAAATAGAACTAAGGATTCCCTTTTAATTAGGATTAGAGAAGGTAACGTGGTAAGCTCATCCCAGATTGGTTCAACGCCCCAATCCTGCAAACGCTTGCACTCATAAGGAACTTGATGCTCTTCACAAGCAGCATCAGGGCCTTCTGGTGGACAGCGTCTTTCACCCTCAGGTGTCACAAGGTTAAATAATGCAGAGAGAGAGAAATTAAGACACAGGCTGTCTGTGGAGAATCCTGGAGGTAGAGACACACAGGTGGGCAGCTCCGGACAGCAAAGGCTGCAGAGGAGAAGGCTCTCATTCCCTCGGTGGTGAGATCATGAAGGAGAAGACTAGAAGGTAACAACGGCTATGTAGTGACAATCCAAGCCAGGGCAACAGACCCAGTTCCTCAACGGTCTTTAGGCTCCCAACTTCCCTGGGACCTGTAGTGAGTCTGTCTGATGATTGTTTGCTCATGCTGTTAGAACTGACAAACACTTACAGGCATGCTCAACTTCATACACGTGAATCCTCCTGTGCAAGTCAACGTGTGTAAAGTTAAATGCGTGTTTGTCCAGAGTCCTGATCTGGTGAATTTGCAATGAACTGTTGCCATGCAATTAGTAGTATTATGGTAGTGCCTCGGGGCTCCACTGAGACTGAGGACTCCATTGTGCTAGGTGTGGTACAGACATAAAATAATCATCATCATCATTAATAAATAAGTATCTAGCTCTTATAGAATGATGTCCATTAGTTGATTTCAAAGAGGTCCCTGTCCTGAAGAGTTAACAGTCTAAACAGCCAAGACAAAGGAAGAATTGTTATCCCCCTTTAACAGATGGGGAACTTGTACGTAGCGAGATTAAGTGATTTCCCCATGGTCACACAGCTGGTCAGTGGCAGATTTGGGACTAGCATGCAGAATTCCCGAGTCGCAGTCCAGTGCACTATAAACACTGCTGCCTCAATTGGTCCCCTGAAGTTTTTAATCAAAAGGAAATGCTTCCTCCTTGCAGGTGGAAATCTGTTATTTTCTCTCTATCACTAAGGCATCTGTCACTATGGTTTTAGGTGCCAAGAATCTCTGTATCTTTACCAAGAAAAGAGGATTTTACATTCTGCCTTCCTAAATTTCCTCCCACAGAATTTTCAAATGGACATGGTATGTTTCACTCTTGTCCTAAGATGTTGCTGTGCACTGTTATAAATCTTCAGCGATCCACCCCAGAGGTGGCTGCATTTCAGCCAGGTGAAAAGATCCCATTGCCATGTTGCTGTATGTCATTAAACAGCTGCAACATTCCACCCTACAGGTGGCTGCATTTCAGCAGCAGGCAAAAGGATCCCAGCGGAGCATTGCTGTGTACTGTTATACAGCTGCTGCGTCCCACCCCAGAGGTGACTGCACCTCAGCAGCGGGCAAAAGAATCACAGTACAGCTTTGCGCTGTTAATCAGTTACTGCTCTTCATTCTAGGGGAGGCTGCATTTCCATAGTGGGTAAAGAGATGCCTATATGCCTATGCAATTAGAGATGCAAGATGTATTTTTGTTTTTTCAGTATTTCAAAGGAATGCATGAGATTTTAGCAGCCGCTCTGCTCACGGATTATACCCGCATTTATCAAGAAGCATGTGTATTTGCCACCGGGGCGGCACACACTAATCTCTTACCGCTGCCTTGCCAAGCAGAGGGAAAGTGTAGCCGCGAACAGGGACGCTCCATTTAAAAAGCAATTGTGCGACTAATCTTGCTCCATTATTTCTGACAGGGAATCGTCACCATATCATATCTTAGAGCAACAGAGAACTATTTGCACATCTCATTCCCATAATGGATGGGGAGCGAAAGCGATTGCAAGGACTGATAGGCGTGATGCAGGCAGCCAAATGGGAAAATAAAACGGATGCAGGGCGCGAGGAAGATGGGGCGTTCGCTGCCCAGAGAGGCTGTAGCCGAGTTGGGGAAAATACAGATTGTGGGTAGCACAGACGGACGAAGCAGCAGGGATGTGGGACTGGGGGCTAAACCTTTGGACTAGTTTAGGGGGGATGGTGCTGGTGGGTGGATACGGAAGCAGTCCATCACAGGCATTTGAAATTGCAATACATTCATCCCAGTATTTCCTAGGCCAGGGGTTCTCAAACTGGGGGTCGGGACCCCTCCGGGGGTCGCAAGGTTATTACATGGGGGGTCGCGAGCTGCAGCCTCCACCCCAAACCCTGTTTTGCTCAGAGGTGGCTGCATTGCTGGGGTGGGTGAAGTGATCTCTCTCTGCAGGGCAGCACGCGTTCTGCCCGCCTGGAGTGTTGTCTGAGTGTAAGCTGGTTGGCCAACCCTCTTAGCCAAGACATTAAATCACACTCCCGACGGTAACGGAATTTCAGCCCCTTTTCTTTAGGGTTGAGTTTTATTTCTCCAAATCAGATCGCTAGATAGGTACGGCGACACGGTGATTGATGGGTTGGTGGGTTGATAAATAGATCTACCTCCCTCACTCGATCTCAGGCTGCCCGTTATAACTCGCAGCAGTCACATGCTCCCATCACATGACCCCCTGGACTCATTCCCATCACCTAGGGAGGTGGGCTACACCTGGCACAGGTGAGACTGAGCCCCAACCCTCCTAAAGGGCCTGCGCACCGTGACACTGACCCTACAGGCCACCTGGAACAATGGCTCAGAGAGGGGTGGACCACCAGCTTTGTCTTATTTGGGCTACAGCATCTCACATCCGCTGGGGAGCGGGTCCAGTAGGTCTGACTGGTTTTATTGTTATGTGTCTTCCAATCGTCCGCTTGTGCAGGGCCCCGTGCACACATGCGTGCGGCGGGAGAGAATCCCTGCCCCAAGGAGCTCACCATCAAAAGAGGCCCGGCAGACAGCCGGTGGGGAGGGCGGGGGGTACCTTGCCCAAGCGGAGGAGTGGTCAAGAAGCAATGTCTCTTGAGTCCCAGCCTAACATCCTAGATGCCACGGCATGTGATGTGCTGGAAAAGCTGCCCTCCCTGTCTACTCCTGCCGACGCCATCTGGAGTCGAGGGCTCGCAGTGCCCTCCCAGGATAGGGCCCGCTGTTGTTTTTGGCGAGCGCTTGGGCCCGCTGTGTAGCCACAGAACGAAGACCTAGCTGCCCCCCCCCGCCCCCCCACTGCTGACATGCTAACATGGGCAGGCCTGCTCACTGCAGTGGGTGTTACGGAGGCCTGTCTCCCTTGGAGCTGGGCTGGGACCTCCCAAATTCATATCACCCAGGGCCGTCTGTTAGGAGCAGCTTACAGTCCCAGACCAACGCCGGTCATGGGGTGACAGTGTTTGTGCACCCGGAACCCGTCCCGTCCTCCCTGATCCTCATTCCAGTTCCTCCCCCCTCTCCACCGCCGCCTGACTGCGACGCCTGCAGAGACAAAACGCTTCCAGCCTCCTGGTCCCGAACAGGCCTCTAGGGATGGAGCCCATCCTCCTCCGGAACCAGCCATAAATAGAAACCCACACAGCACATTCCCACCTGAACCAGGCTGCCGGACGCGCAGAGTGATGGATGGCATTAAAAAACATGCTGTGTTTTTAAAGGCCGGAAGAGCGTTGGTGGGGGATCGGGGGTGGGGGCAGACCCCGTTTTCAACCGGCCGCTCTGGGTGACCCGCAGAACGACCAAGCCCCCGATGGAATGAAAACAATCCCTTGGCTCTCTCCCGATAAAGGGGGCCGGTTCATGACAGCAGCAACTGCCTCAGCCCTGAGCAATGGAAGACAGGGTCGGTGTCACGGCTGGGTCAGGCCCAGGCAGAAGAATGGGATCCGGCTGTAATTTACGACCCGGGCTGACACCTCGAGTTAACACTTGGCCGGAGCTGACGGAGGGAAGGAAAGTTTTCAGGGATCCCAAGGAGCCAGCTGAACCCAGAGGGCAGAACTAGCGCAGCGTATACAGGCACGGGGGGGGGGGGGGGGTTAAAAAGACAGGATTATCTTCAATAGCGCCTGTTTAAGGAGCCCCCCAACACTCAGATTCAGCCCCCCTAGGAGTTCAGGATGGTTCTGATCCGGGATTGTCGAGTCAGCCTGTTATAAGGAGCTGCAAGGTTTAGATGGAGGAAACTGAGGCACAGAGAGAAGTGACATGCCCTGGACATCTGGTGGGTCAGTGGCAGAGCGAAGAAGGAAACCCAGATCACTTCACTGGAAATCCTGTGTCCCATCCACTCAACCATGTTGCCAATGGTAAAGCCCTTTAAAACACACTGTCTTAATGAGCGAGGATCATCACAATCAGACAGAGTGGGGGACAGTCCAAGGGTGCTGCCTGTCCTGGGAACAGGAATCACGGTCCGCCTGGGACAGGAGGTGGTTAGTAAAAGAAATCAACCACAAACAGGCTTCCACGCAGTTCAAGTCCCACCTTGGGTCTCTGTTGTTAACCAGGGACCACGCCCTACCTGGAACCCTTGACAACCCACAGAGACCTCTAGAGGCTGAACAGCGTCCTGCACATAAACAGATCGGGAAGCCAAGGAGCAGTCCCCATGGAAAGTGAGTGGGTGGGATCCATACACCAAAGTGCCCCATGGGACAGGGAAAGGTTCTCAGGGTAGCTGCTTCACAGCCGGTCCTGAGGAGCCCGACACTGAGTCTGATTCCTTGGGCTGGCCTGGAAGAGCAAGCATTTTGGAGTGGATGGGTGAGCCCGTCCTGGCGGAGCGGGAGGGAGCGTGGTGGAGAAGGTGCCCCAGCAGCCAGCCGGCCACGCTGCTCTATTTAGCTCGCGAGCGTGAGCCCAGCTAGGACCAGCCTGTCTGCAGGCAGGTGGAAGCCTCGCTCCCAGCTGCAGCGTAGAATTACCCTCTGGGGACATCCATGTTGCAAAAAAGACGCCTCGAAGCGAGGCTCAGAGCCTAAGTCAGCTGACTCGGGCTTGTGCTATGGGGCTAAAAGGAGCGCGTGGACCTTTGGGCTCACGCTAGAGCCCGGGCTCTGAGACCGACCCAGACTCTGAGGTTCGCTGACGTGGTTTGGGGTTTTTTTTGCAGTGTAGACATATCCTGTGTGTCTTGGTTCCTCATCTGTGAAATGGTGGTGGGGGGAGGGGGGAAATGGAAATTTTGGGGGTATGTCTACACTGCAAGCGTGGGTGATGTCGCACAGGTAGGAGTACCCGTGTGGGCTTTAATCCAGCTCGCACGGGTTCCAGGAGCAATGTAGACGTGGAAGCGCCGGCTAGCAGCCTGAATGTGTTCCCAAGATCCCTGGACTTGTTCTCCAGTGGCCAGCCCCTGCCGCCACGTCTACACTGGTCTTGTAACCCGGGCTAACTAGATTTAAAACTACCCCACCGGGTAGGCCTGCCCGTGCTACAATCACACCTTTCCTTGCAGAGCAGACGGACCCCACGGGGGAGCCACTGTCTCCCGCTCTGTGTCTGGCACAAAGGGGCCCTGATCTCAGCCACTCTCATGCCAATGGAGCTGTCTCTGGGACCCTGATGTTTAGGTAGATTCAAGCCCCGTTTAGCCTTAACTTCACCCCCACCCCGGTGGCCTCTCCCACTCTACAGCCATCTGCCAAAGATGCTGGCGCCCGGAGCAGGGCTGGGACTCAGACTTCCCAGGGCTCGGAGTCCCCGCTGGGCTAACCTTTCCAGACCCCTCTCCGCGGGAGCAGCAGGAGGGAGGGGCTGTTGATCCCAGAAAAGTGCCAAAACAAACAAGAGGCGGAGAGGGGACTCTGGTGGCCGGGGAGCGAGGACGCAAGGTCAGGGCAGGAACAGATCAATCCCGCCCGGTGACGCCGGCCCAGGCAATATTTTTAACCTCATAATTAACTCCCTGGCTGACAAGGAAACAGGAGGGTCGTGTGTCAGCGCCGGCTTAGCAAGCGGCGCTCACCCTTTCACGCTGCTGATGCGGCGACGGCAAAGAGAAACTGTCCTTTCTCCCAGGTCCGGCCCTCCGGGCTCATTAGCAACAAGCCGTGCGGTGGGCAGGCAGCATTGCAGGAGAGAGATCTTTGCTCAGCAAGCAGAGAGGCCGGTGTTACATGCAGAGAGGCCTGGGATATTTGCCCGAGAGCAGTCCGGCCACTGGCTTCCATTCCTTACCACCGAACTAGACCCCCACTTCCTGGAGCCTTCATACGATACCCCTTGTATCCCCTGGTCCACAGGACCATGGCCACATCAGACCCCCGCGCTGCTCTGCCAGCTGCTTAGGATGGAGAGCACGTGGCCTGCTGGCTAGTCCCGGCCTTTTCCATTTCTCTCTCCGGGTGTGTCTACACTGCAAGCAGGAGGTGTGGTGGCACCCGATCTAGCTGGCAGCATAGCCCTGGCAGGTGGCCGCTCCAGTGAGTACCCAGGGTCCTGGGTGGGGTTGTACTACGCCATGGAGGCTAGCCCATGCTAGCTTTGATCTGAATCACACCTTCTGATTGTAGCAATGGCACATCCTCACTACTTGCGGCGGCTAGCCCTGGCCTCTTCTCCGCCCTCACGGGGTCTCTCTCATTCCCGGCCTGGCTACCCCAGTCACGGAAGGGGCTGTTGGCTACCACACAGCTTGAACTGATTGGCTAGTAGAGCGGGCCAGGAGCCGGATTTTCCATTTCACAGGAAAGGCTGCAATTTCGAACGGTGTCCCATTTAGAAATGGAACGATTCAGGGATGAGGGAACTAGCTATCGGTTAGATCTCAGGAAGCAGTTTCTAAGGCTCGTTAAGCACTGGAATAGACGTCCTAGGGAGGTTGTGGCATTGGAGGTTTTTAAGACCAAGTTAGACAAACACCTGTTAGGGATAGTCGAGGTATTCTTGGTCCAGCCTCAACACAAGGGGGTGGAGTAAACTCCTGCTGAGGTTCCTTCCTGTCAATTTCTATGAAAATAACGAAATGTCAGAATTATCCATGACGTGAAATTCCAAGAGAAAGTGTTGATTTGGTTCCGATTCTGGCCTTTTAAAACTTTCTAAAATGGGCGGTGGTTTTCTTTGGTTTTGTTTTTTTAGAATCGAGGAATTTCATTTCAAAGGGAACGTCGAAAGGGTCCTTTCAGGAAAATGTCGAAACAGGAAGGTTTGATGTTATCAAAATGTTTCATTTCAGGGGCGGGGGGGTTTCAAGATGCAACTTTGCCGCCACCGACGCTTTTTCCAACAGTTTCGGTTTCAACCAAAACTGCGTTTGCCCTTGAAAAAAAAGTCTTGACGAAAAATTTCTGAGCAGCCGGGCAGTTTCTCAGATACACTGGAAAGGGAGTGGGCCATCATCTGCCCAAATTATCCATCTAACCTCACTGCCCCTCTGTGCTATTGAAAACCACTGAGTGGCCTCTAGACCCCTGCGGCCCCCCCACCCCCAGAACAGGTGAAGCCAGAGCCATGCTGAGCGACTGGACATCAGGGTTGAGTTATTCAGCAACAGGTGGTTTGGTCATTGGCAGAGCTTGGGAAAATTCCCAGGGCCTCCTCCTGACCCCACCCCAGCCCCATCGCTTAGATTTCTGCGCTGAGGGGACAAGGGAAAAGTGCCTGGCTGCAGCCCATTACCCCCAGGGGGATAACAAAGGGTTAAGGGTTGAATGAACGACAGGAAAATAGACCCTGAATATTGGGCAAAACTTGCTGGTGGACCCGCATACAGGCAGGGGTAGGACTTTTAAACCAGATCCCTGGGGACTGGACTGTAGGGAAACTGACTGGCCAGGGCTCAGTCTTCTGTGATGCTGTTACTTCCCTTTTAACTCAATGGGCCCTGACCCCATCTGGCGTAAATCAGCGTCACTCCATTGGAGTCCCTGGGGCCCCCTCTTCCCTGTGCTCCAGACTGGACGCCTTTCCACGGGGGATGGGAGCTCCCTACGGTTAATCTGTCTCCAAACTAGCAACCACCCCACCGGTGACCCAGCCTGAATGCTGCATGCACGTGTCCTGGGTTCGAGTCACTCCAACTCCCTGCTTCTCCGTTTGGATCTGATTTCTCAGCCCTGCAGCTGCTTTGCCTCTAAGGCGATGTCTACACTGCAGCTGGGGAGTGCTACCCAGCCCGACTAGACAGACGTGCGCTAGTGCACTAAATACAGCAGTGTGGACACGGGTACAGACCCAGTCCCAAGTACAGGCCTATGCCGCAACCTAAGGTTTGTCTACTCTGTGGTGTGTGTGTGGACACGGGCTCTGACACATGTCCTGCCATCCTCACACAAAGCCCTCTGAGACATGCCTGCACCCTGTCTACACAAGAGCTGGCTGGCTCGTCCAGGGGTACAGGTACGAACCCAGCCTGCTTACTTTGCAGTGAGGACGTAGCTAAAGCTCATGTTTGGAGAGTCCTCCAATGCTGTCCCACAATTCCTGGGGCCTGTGTCTTCCCTTCCGGCCCTTCTGCCTCCCAATGTCCCGCTTGCCGCCCTGAGCTCGTTGGTTTCACAGACGTCAGTGTGGGCGATTCCTCCTGGTAGCTGCGCGTGCCGGGGTTCCTTGTGGCTCAGCCGCCTTTCCCTCCCGCCCGGCACATGATCCCGTCCTCCCGCAGAATAACCCTCCTTGTTGTCAGAAACGAAACAAGGGGCTCCCTTGTCTTCCCCGCTCGCCTCCCTTCCCTCCCCCCCCCTCCCCAGCAAAGGTCGCAACCCCCGGTGCCCTTTGCATGACATGCTCGGTCATGCCTTCTGTGCATTCCACAGCCCTGCATTCCAGCTGCCCCAGGGAGGCAGAGCCCCACGGCCTGTTCACCTCCCCCCTCGGCTGAGGGTTTTGTTTTTTTTCTCTGAGCTCAGCAACACCTGAAGATACCAGAGAAGGAGAAATACCCGCTCTCCTTCCCACATGGCAGCACATCCCTGCAGCATCAGTGTCCCGCCCCATAAGCAGCCCTTCCGATGCTACGCCAGGCTGCCCGAGCCTGATGGCTGGAAAGTCTGTATATAAAAAAAACCAGAGCTAAATTGAGAGGCAGTGTTGCCTAGTGGGTAGTGCACTCGCTTAGGAATCGGGACATTTCGGTTCCAGTCCCGTCTGTGCCATGTCACCTAAGCAAGTTGCTTCTCCTCTTCCCTATGCATCTGTTTCTTCTCCCAGTGTGCAGGCTCGGGATGGCCTCTCTTCACATAGTTTGTGAGCCATCTAGTGGCGCTTGCTGAGTTCTAGCCTTGGAGAAGAGGCCAGAGAAATCAGCCCGAGCAGCAGCACGCATGTAGTTAAGGCCCGCTCGCGTGTGTTTCGTAAGCACAACGCGTGGGTTTCTTTGTATTGTTTTGGTTGCATAAAGGGCAAAAGGCACAATGCAATCCTTGTCTGGTTTAGGCTGGCGCTGTTGGAAGGAAACCCCAGGAGCTGGTTGCTGAAGGCTCTTTGAAAAGCCAGGCATTAGATTGTCTCTGACGATGAGCGTGTGCAGCTCCAAGCGCGATGGGGGCCTTGCTCTCAGCTGTGGCCTCTCGGAATGACAGGAATAGAAATCAGTAATGATGGATTGCTGGGGCTCTGCATGGCGCTAGCAGGACACCTTTCCCCAGCCAAGGCTGAGTCTCGCTACATACAGAATTGGCGCCCACCAAAAAATAGGCACCATGAGAGATAAGGAGCAGAGCCTTAAATCAGTGGGATAAAGGAGCTGGTGAAAGTGAGAGCAGCTTTCAAGACACTGCAAATGCTCTCCAGAATAGTATTTAAAAAAAGCGGGGGGACAACAAGTTTCTGCTCTCAGCCGCCCCCACGGGTGTAAATTCGGATTCTGCTCTCAGCCCCAGGGGTGTAGTTATTTACATCACTGGGGATTGGGTGTAAAATGAGGCACAAGTGCAGCGCAATGGAGAATCTGCATAATTTCGAGGGCAAGGAAAGAGACAGCAGAAAGAGGCAACACTGCCAGGAGGAGTGAAATAAACGACAGCAGCGTAAAAGGGACGATCGATTTCAGACTGGGTTTGCGGTTGTGGTGGATTGAGGACCACATCGGCATTGCAAGCTATTGCTTTAATACTGGGAGGCTTTGCTGCTTGGGTTGCAGACTGGGGGCTCTGTAGCAAAGCATGAGAGCAGAGTCAGTTTGGAAAGAGCCAGCCTTAAATCAAGATGGGGTGAGATGAGGCGCTCTGTGTTAGGGAGCAGCCTGTTTTCTCTCTCTCTGTTTTTGGGTTCTTGTGTATTATCATTCTGAATTCTAAGAAATAATATTGTGTTATTCATTCCAGCAACAGAATCTATCTTTTTATCCAACTTCTTTGTGTGTATGGGGTGATCTTTACAGTAGTGTTGCCCTCTGTCATGATGTTATCACAGGTCTTGAGATTTCGAAGCCCCCCAACTGCTGGAGTCCTGTTATTATGTGAGAATTTCAGCTTTCTTTTTTTTTTTTAAAGTATATTTCTAGCCCTTGTGGCTATAGAGACGTTAGAAAACGTGACCCATAAAACCTCTAGGAGCTGAAGACAAATATACAGGACCCTATATTTGCTCAATTTTAATGAGTTTTGGGGCAGCTTGTGACAGTTTTGAAAATATCCTGCAATATCCTGGATGAACCTTACTGAATTAAATTAAATCTTGTTGAATTAAGTTCATTACCTTTGGAGTCCACTGTATTGATGATTTTGGAACACGTGGGGTTGGCAGATCGAGGCGCTGAGACCATTTTGTCGTGAGTCACAGGGTCATATTCAGGCGGCTGCCGGGCACCTGTGAGAACGTCGAGGGCTCCCGAAGCATTCATGAATATTAGCCGCCTGGATGGCTTATAGCGCAGAAAGTGTCATTTGCTGCTCATTATTCCCCAATTTTAAAATGGTTCAGTTGTCCAATGAGGGAGCAGAAACAGCGCCATGTGATTTTGGTGACCAATTGCACATCAGGAATGAGCAAATAATAACTAGTCGGGGGAATGCTTTGGGAGCATCTCATAGGCTGAGAAAGATTGGTTCAACCCAATTAGAAATACTATCTATCTATCTATCTATC
>NW_020664578.1:3111892-3134269 GCF_002925995.2 Terrapene triunguis
GCCCCCCCCCCCCCCCAGCCGCGCAAACCCAGGATCTCCCCTCCAGCATGTAGATCACCCCCAGTTGCAAATAGGGTGACCAGATGTCCCGATTTTATAGGGACAGTCCCGATTTGTGGGTCTTTTTCTTGTATAGGCTCCTATTAGCCCCCCACCCCCTGTCCTGATTTTTCACATTTGCTGTCTGGTTACCCTACCCCCATCCAAATCGCAGGCTGTCGTCATGCTCACCCTTAATGCGCTCCCACCCCCGCATTCTCTTGCCCCTGTGATCCCCCTCCTGAGAGCAGGCTCTGCCCTCCCCATGCACAGCTGCCCCTTACCCTCCAAATCTGCAGGCAGCCGATGCTGTACCAGGGGATGTTGTCTCAGTCTGTCCCTCCCCACTCTCTGTGTTGCAGCCTTGGGGCGCTGTCCCCCCTCCGGATGTTCCCCTCCCGCCTCCTTCGCCAAGCCCTCCCTCGGCCAGCCCCCAGCTTTGGGTACTCGACAGCCGGTCCCACCATGGAGGAGAAGCCGGTGGAGTCGTCCATTCGCGCCAAGCTCCTGCAGGCCCTGCAGCCGGTGCACCTGGAAGTGCACAACGAGAGCTCCATGCACGCCGTGCCCCGGGGCTCCGAGACCCACTTCAAGGTGGTGATCGCCAGCCAGCGCTTCGCCGGCCTACCCCTGCTCCAGCGCCACCGGCTGGTGAATGAGATCCTCCAGGCTGAGCTGGCCGGGCCCGTCCATGCCCTCTCCATCCAAGCCAAGACCCCCCAGCAGTGGGAAGAGAACCAGAGTGTGAGCCAGAGTCCGGGATGCCTCGGGGGATCCAAACACGACCCGCACATGGCGACCAAACTGGGCAGCCAGGGGTGACCCTGAGGGACGGCGCTGGGGGGGGGAGGGTTGGGTTAGCTCACTCCCCGGGGGTGACCCTGACGCTCACATTGTGACCACATCCAGAGCCTTGCAAAGCCGCCTAGCGCTGGAAGTGGAAACATTCACAGACTGGGGTTGCACCACCAATGCCAGGAGTCCACCAGGGTCAGCCCCAGACTCCGCCCGCCCCCTGAACTTGGCCGCGGGTTATTGGTTTTTCGGTCGGTCATGTGAAATATCCCTGGCTCCGCTGCTATCATGGTAGCAGGAGGGTCCAGCTACCAGACCAGGCTCCCGATGGGCGCTAACGCACGTGTTCATGATAATTGTGTCTGCAAAGCTGGGTGAGATTTGCGAAGCCTGATTTTTAATGGAGACTGGGTGCCCGAAATCTCTCCAATGGCTTTAAAAAGCTCAGTGTCGTGCGTTTAAAGTGTGTGTGGGGGAGCCCTTGTGTTGTTAATAAAGATCTCAGCCGAGCAAAGAATGGGTTCACGCTGGAAAGCATTGATGTCGTGTCTCTGGATTTGGTTGACTCAGGTTGAGTTTGCAGCTGCAAAATCTTCTTTATTTCACTTGGGAAACTGAGACGTGCTGGTCTGGTTTTTACCCTGTTCGCATCGTCCACAGCGACAAGGATTCTGCAGAGCAGACCCTGCCCCTGATGACCGGGAATGTAATTTGGGCCTGTCATTGGAACAGAGTTAATAGTTCTGTTGAGGATGTTTGAGCCAGAATAAACTCTGTCCCCTACTCCTGTCTCTGGGCTGGCCCTGCAAGACTCATAGAAGCCCTTTGGCTTGTGCTGGCTCTGCAGGGCTACTAAAAATATATTTATGGCCAATGAGAGAGAAGTCATTTCTGCCATCAGCTATGAGCTCTGCATCCAAACAGGCAGCAGATGAATAATGATAATAATTAATACTTACTTGGGATATAGCATTTGCTGCACGGAGAAAAACAGAAATTAGGGGTTGAAAGCTTCTTCTTCATTTCTGCTTCGTTTCAGTGTTACTTTTCATCATTTCTGCTTTATTTTGCAATGTGTTCAGCTTGGGGCAATGGAAAATAGACTGGTCAGTTTTGTGACCGTGAGTGTGTCCATCTGTCCATCCCCCCCACCCCAGGTGCCCTCTGCTTCTCCTGTGCTAGCACAAGGCTGGGATGTTCGGGTTAAAAGCAACACAGGAAAACACTGAAAACACTGTTGGGGCCAGAACCTGCCCGCAAACTTCGTGGGGATGTTTGTTTGGTCTCAAAGTTATCTTGTTTTGGGGTTTTTTTTTTTTTTACACCCTCCCCAATAAAAACTAAATTTGGAGCAAAAATCCAGACAGAAAACAGATCTGTAGCAGCCCAACTGGGTTTTCCCCATAACTATTAGGGCAAGGTTTAGCGTAAGCGGGCACACGTGGTGACGAAATGACCGAGGTCTGGCCTGTGTGTTTGGGATTTGGAATGTTCAGTCTTCATCGATTGGCTCAGATGCGTGGCTGGAACGCTCCCGGCTGTTACAGGGCCTGGGAAGTTTTGAAGCTCTCGTTATCTTTCTCCTTTGGGACCGTTGGAGGATGTTTTTCCTGGCCGGGGCGGTAGCTGAATCCGATTAGGAAATAAAAATGATTTGTCTGTGATTGTGCAGTTCTGAGGAACAGGGGAGATTCTGCTCTCAGTCCCACGAGTGGAAACACAGGCTGAGCAAATCATCTTGCATTATATTTTCTGCTGGCCTTTTTCATAAGCTCTGTCCCGCTCCCCCCACTTCCATATGCACAGCGTGTGCAAACGAAAAAGGGCACAAACCCATTTATTTCCCAGCACCCCTAAGACCACCCCCCAGCCCAAACCAGACTCCGAGGCAGCTGGGGTTTTTTTTAATCTTTTAATCTTTTTTTTTTTTTACATTGATTTTTGTGGAATATTAGTTCATAGCGCTGGAAAAAATTGTCACTGAGCCAGCAGGGGGCGCAATTTCCTTTTCCAGCCAAACGAACCTGACACGGTCTTTTTTATTTAATTCACAGCACCTTATATTTTTTTATTTGATTTTTTTCCCAGCATGACATTTAAAATAATTGTCATATCTAATCACTCTGTTTTATACAAAATGGACAAACCAAAGACCACAGCTGAATTATTAGTTTGCTTGATTTTGGGGGGGGAGAGGGGGTTTTGTACATTTTTGTTGTTCTTTACAAACATCTAAAAACTACACCACAGCACAGTTTTGCATACGGACAGTACTACGCATGTTTTCTTAAAAAGACCAGCTACACCGAAGAATGGAAAGAGCGAAAGATCGAGAGAGACGGTTACTTAGAAAAACAAGATGGGTTGTGCTGTTTGATTGGTTAGGGCTGGCGCAGGTCGCGTGGAACCAGCTCTGGGTCTGCTATGAGTGGCAGATCCTTTCTGCACGGGATTGGTTACGAGATCCCAGGGTGTAAAGCGGATGGGGGAGGTTCTATTTTGGGGTGTTGGATTTTTTGGGGGAGGGCGGGGAGGGAGTTGCTGAGTTCAAACCAGCACTGATGCACATTGTGGGGACCCATTCCACTGGCTCGCATGCTCTTCACTGCCAAAAAGAGGTGTAATTTTTTTTGCATCTTGATGCAAAACCCAAGAGGAGATGAGGCAGCTAGTCTAGGGAAATCTCCCTGGTGGAGAATATAGCCCTGACCTTGATTAGCTACATCAGGGTAAAACAAACTTCCTGTGCCTTCTAGCCACCAGGGCTTCCCCTGGAGATGTAAAACCACAGCAGTTTTTGCCATGAAGGCAGCCTGTCCAACAGGGCCAATTGGGTGTCAAAACGCTACCCCATCCGAATGCTCTTGTGCGAGGTGCAAGGTAAGACCTACAAGGCTCCCTCGCCCTCCTGCACTCTCTGTGCAGGCAAATCTGCCAGGTGGATGTTTCACCTGCACCCAGATGCCACAAGGATGGACCTTAAAAATCTAGCTAGGGTTATGGCAGAGTACATCAGTGCTGGATGTCTTGCCCAAAGATCTGACCCAGCTCAGCCTCAAGGCCTGGAGAATCCCTGACTGCAGGGGTTTCTCTGCCCCGTGTTATGCAGGAAGTCAGATGAGATCAAACCGGTCCCTTCTGGTCGTGGCAAGCTAGGATTACCCAGAGCGCTTGGTTTGGAAGGGGTTTGTGCTGCGTACTCTGTGTGATGGCACTTCCGAAGATGGTGCTCACGAAATGCTCCCCACAGCCTGGAGGCCAGAGCATTCGGAGCCTCCCAGACTGCGGGGCGCATGGTGTAACTGCATGGGGCGGGGGAGGACGTCTTGGCCAACTGCTGCGGCGTTAATCTGGCCCGGACCTGGGCACAGTCATGCACGTTAAGATGTAAGACTGCAGGGCTTTGCAGCGCCCTCTGCGGGCAAGTTTGTGACGAATTGTTTTTCGTCACCGCCCGTCGATTCGTCGAAGCCGAAAGGGGGCTGGGTTCGGCGAATCGCCCGACTCGGAACAGGGTGGAGGGAACCGTTTAAACACCATCGAAACGCTTCGCTCGACGCTTCGTAAGCGACATGTTCCCATTGGCCGTGCCTCTTGGGTTGGCCATTTCAGCGCATTCAATCGAAAACAAGGTTTGAAAAAGAAAAGAAAAACAGTCCGAGGGGAAAGGCCATGGCCAGAAAGTAGCGCAACAAAAATATTTCAGCTGGCAAACGGCATCAGGGTTTGGCTGTGCGAATAGCTGCGATTTCCACTCTTCTGTCCCACGTGAGACGGAGGGGCAAAAACTTTAATCGCTCGACCACGTTCACGGGGCGGGAAGACCGTTCTCCATGCAGTTAACGGCTGAATCAGTGGCGGCCCAAGCGTGGCAGGAGAGGCCCTAAACTAAGGGACGGTGGGAGGGAAGAAATGCTGTATCTGCCCTTGTGACTGATCATTGCTAGGGGCAACAAGCCAGGCGGGGACGGGCTGAAAATCTGGCCCTCCCATTATGGGAACGCACGTCGCGACTGTAGTTCTTTGCTTCCCACGTGCTTTTGTCCTTCTAAGGACTCCCTTGGGTGGTAGCCCAGCCACGGGGCTAGGCTGCACCCGAGCAGGGTTAAGCGATGACGTATGATCATGGGCTTAAATTGCAGCGTGGGCGGTTTAGGTTGGACATTAGGAAAAACTTCCTAACTGTCAGGATGGTTAAGCACTGGAATAAATTGCCCAGGGACATTGTGGAATCTCCATCATTGGAGATTTTTAAGAGCAGGTTAGACAAACACCTGTCAGGGATGATCTAGATAATACTTAGTCCTGCCAAGACTGCAGGGGACTGGACTAGATGACCTCTTGAGGTCCCTTCCAGTCCCACGATTCTATGATTCTGGTTTTTACCCAGTTCTAGCTTGCCTCTCGTTAGCTAGAGGCCCCCCCCCCATTATTTGTCTTGTCCCTTTGCCAAGGTGCATCAGTCTGGATGAAGTGAGGATGCCGGGTGGCAATGGGGGGGGGGGCGTGGTTGAGACGCAGCAGCTGTTTCTTTCCAGGCGTTCCCAAAGGCGTATGAGCGCCTCGTGCCCCAGGCTTGGGGGGAGGGTGGTGGGGATTTGGGCTCCAGGGTAAGAGGAAGCCCAGCTGGATTTAGGTTGGTCTTGTTCCAGGTTGGTGCAGGTACCTTTGTGCTTGCCCAACAGCTGCTGGTTTTAAAACTTTAGCTGCTTGTTTAAAAATGTGCTCTGGGAACCCCCCGATCTGCTCCACAGAGGGAAGGCAGGAAATCCAATTGTGCATGGAGCCCGACCTGCAGGGGGCTCTGAAAACAACCTCCTTCCTTCCCCTAAAGCACCACTTGCAAACCCTTCCACCTGGACCAAATGCCCCTCCCCCCGACACACCTATGCTGCCCTAACCCTCCCGCTCCCCATCAACTGCGACTGCTGCATCTGTTTAGTTGAGTGAGAAGAAATGAACTACAGTAATTTAAAAAAAAAAGTCAAAAAATATTTGGCATTCGGCGGTCAGGGCTGTGTGCGTCTGACCCACAGAACGGTGTCATCGAACTTGACGGAAGGGTCAAGTAAGGGTTGTCCTGGGCGATCGGTGCATTTCAGAGCTGTCCTGTTTAGCCTGTTCTATGTACCCACCCCTTCCCTCCGCCTTTCAAAACACATCATTAGTGACTGTACCAGCGCGGCTCAAATGGAGCAGGCACCAGCAGGGTCCACCAACTGCTGTTGCTCCAATGGAGGAGCGTCGCTGGTCGCTGTCGCAGTGAGCTTCCTCCCAGAGCACGTCCACTGGAGTCATGTCACATTTCCATTGGCGTAAGTGAGATCAGAATCCAGGGCTGGGCGGTGCAGCTGCTGTTCCTGCTACAGGCCTGATGCTCAAAGGTAACCTCAGTGGAAAGGAGACTCAGGCTCCTAATCTGTATCTTCTGGCTTCCCAGGGGCCCACTTCTGCCCTGGGTTACTTCAGCTTTGCCTTGGTGTAGCTCTGGGGGGTTAGCTGGGAACGAGGAACCTGGGGTCGGGGTCGAGGGGCAGAATCGGCAGCTCTGAGTGGCAGCAGGGTGCAGGGGAGAATCTGTCCGGCTTTGTGCTTTTTCCTACATCATGTGTGGCTGGCGCTGTGCTCACCCAGGGATGCCGCCGCTCCTGCTCTCAAACACCCGCGAGGCGCCCCACGGGCGGGGTGGTGTGTGAGCCATCGCAGCAGGGGTTGTGGGGAAGGGAGAGAATTTCTGCTGACCTCGGAAGACTGGGGTGCTGGTTACTTATAAGGAGCCGGGGCCAACAGGCTGACCCTGCAGAAGAGCTGGGGCCAAGCTGGGGGGGACCTACATTTGGTCCAGGTTTGCGGGGGGAGGGCAAGTGACCATTTTCAAAATGTTTGTGACATTTATCCCCTTCCCCCCTTTTCTTTTCAAGCAGCCGGTGAACATTTTCCAAAATCTTTTAAATCTTTTACATTTCAAAATAATTCTTGAACAGGGGGCGGGGGGTAGGGCAGAGCTTCCCCTCCCTCGGACCAGTTTGCTCCAGTAAGATCAAAATCCCTCTTGCTTAGAACGTCGCTCTCCTACTGCTCTCTCGTCTTGGGCTCCAGTTTGCAACTAGATTTTTAAACGAAAAGCGTGATACGATGATGATTGGTTTTTTTAAATGGAGACTCAGGGTAATATTTTCCCAAATGCCTAAGTCCCATTTCCAAAAGTGACTTAAACCCTTCGGAGCCTAAATCTTCTTGACTTTCAACGAGATTTAGGAGACGTATTGTCAAAAGCGACTAGTGATTGTGGCCCCCCCACACCTTTTTTTTTTTTTGCGTACCCACGTTGAGCCATCTTAACGCAGCTCGCTGCCCAGAAGGTGAGCCGTCTGCAAATCAGATCTCTTACGCGCACCAAGCTACGTGCACAACACTCAGATGCTCGGACCCATGAGCCCTATTCACAATGGGACTTAGGGGTAAAATTTTCAAAAGCAGCTGAGTGACTTAAGAGCCCAAATCCTATTGAAAGTCCATAAAACTCAGGCTCCTAAGTCACATTTGAAAATGGGACGCATGCTCCCACGTGACATGGGTGCTTTTGAAGATTCCGGCCAGAGTTCAGTTCATCTGTTGTAAATTACTGCACAAGACCATCCACACCAGCTGTGCTATTCCCACTGATGGCGGCCTCACTCTTTTGGCCCAGAGTGGTTTGTCTCTACGGTGAGAAATGTGTAACCCAGTATAGGAACAAGCGGAGTCCAGTATCAAAGGGGTAGCGTGTTAGTCTGGATCTGTAAAAGCAGCAAAGAGTCCTGTGGCACCTTGTAGACTAACAGACGTGTAGGAGCATGAGCTTTCGTGGGGGAATACATCCGAAGAAGTGGGTATTCCCCCACGAAAGCGCATGCCCCTATACGTCTGTTAGTCTATAAGGTGCCACAGGACTCTAAGCTGAGTCCAGGGTCTAGAGTTAACTCTTTCTAAAAAATCAGTCCCCTTCGTCGCTCAGGCAGCCATGAGGCAAGCGCGCCTGCCGATCCGATAGGAGAGAGGCGCAAACAGCCTGGTTAGGATAGCGAAACATTGACGATCAACTGGGTCGTGCAGCCCTCCCTCACTGGAGCAGGTTGCATTGGTGTCCGCTAGGCTGCAGCATCAGGACCAGGTTTTCTAATCTCCCATCTACACCGGCCTTTTAAAATGAGCTTGTGTGGGCAATACTCAAGCTCCCTTCTGGCTCAGGTTACAATGTGGTCGTAATCCAGTCTGGCCCCATGCACAGTGGGGTGGAAAAACCGACGTAGTTGGGACCAGTATAGCTTCTTCGATTGAGCTGAGCCTCCTCCTAGGTGGGGCCTTTGTCCTACTATAGCGCTTGGCCTTTTGGTACCTTTATTAAAGGGACTGGCTACCCAGCAATAACCTTGTGGTTAGCTGCTAAAATAACATCGATCAACTGTCATGCTTCAGGACTGGAGCTATGATTGCTGCATGGGCCAGGAAGGAAATTCTCTGTCACATTACATGCAGGTGCTTGATGCATGTCCTTTCTCTGATCCCCCAGCTATCAGCCATCATGGGAGGCCCAGGGGCTGATTCGCTCTTTGCCTTGCACCTTGTGCAGCCACTGATCAGTGCAAATCACCACTTTTCTCACTAGGGAGTGGTGCGCACCCGCTGTGCCAGGGACTGAATGGGTGTGCAGTGCCGGCACGTCAGAGCAGTGGCGCTATGCGTTCACTTTACCCAGCTGTACATGACGCTGCAAGGCCCGAGGCACTGAAGAATTGGGCCCAGAGGATAATACCAAGACCTAGCGCCTACAAAGCAGCTGCGCGGGCTTAACGGCAGGTGGTTCTTAAAGTGCTGCAAACCCTTGTGTGGCTGCTGCTAGGTCAGTTTCCGTTAACCCGGTGCTCAAGCATCTTAAGCTAAACCCAAATAAGCCTAGTTTAAAGTGAACTGTGGCCACGCAGCCTTGTGCACGAGATGAAAATCACTCTCAAACTGATGCCACCCTCCACCTGGGCCAGCGGCCCTGATTCTCCAGGGCAAATCCTTCGCTTGTCAGAAATGATGACTCCTTTGTTTAATTAAGTTTTGTTAATGGAAGAAACATTATGCCCTTTCTTTCTGCCAGAGAAGTAGAGGAATGATAGCTGGGCTAGGGAGCCTGAGCTAGGTTCGATTCCTGCCTCTGCCACAGATTCCCTGTGTGACCATGGGCAAGTCACTTAGGGAGCATCTACATTCCCTGCAGCGGTGTGACTGCAGCATGTATAGACAGGCCCAAGCCTGCTAACTGGAGCACCGATAGCAGTGAAGGCTAGAACACAGGCAGGGGGCTGAGTGGGTTTGTACAGCCCCTGGTGCTGCAACTTTATTGCTATTGTTATTCAAGCGAGTGAGATCACAGCTAGGTTGGATATGTCTACTCGTGCTGCACTCACTCCTCTGATCACAGGCTAGACAGACTCTTTGTCTCTCCATGCCTCAGTTTCCCTGCCTGTAACTTGCCGCACAGTAGGGCTGTGAGCATTAGACATTGTGATGTGCTCAGATAGCCCAGCAGGGGAGCTGAGAGAGAGACAAAAACTCTTGCTTTCAGCTATGCGAGAGGAGGGGAAACTGAGATCTGGTGTAAAATTATAAATAAAGAAAAATATACGACTCTTAAATATCTCCTAAAATGTAAAAAAATACAACTCTCGCTTAAAATGATACAGCAGTACGTTTCCCCCCTTGGTGTACGCCACACTGCTCTACGCATCAGAATAGAATTGGCGACCTTGCTCTATTGTCTAATGTGGACCTAGGTGACCTTAAACTGACCCCCCCCCCCAAATGCAGTTTGTTTCTCTGTTTAGCTCTGCAGCGAAGGCAAGATATTTAATTCCCTGTTTTGGAGCTCGGCTGGCACCCATTACACCAAAGACCCCCCAGCAAAACCAACACAGGTGCTTGTCAATTTCATCCCTTGTTGAAAATAACGTTTTTGGCTCGGTGTGTGTCCAGCTGCTATGATTAGGTTAATGGGCACCGGGGACCACACGCCTGTTCAGATCTTCAGATGATGACACAAAGAGACACATCTAGCTATTAAAGCATGGAACCTGCATGGGCCCATTGAGCGATTAACCTACAATGTGACAATTAGGGGGCTTTGTTATGTAAATGGGTAATAAAATACAACCAGAGAACCATGACTCCCCCCTCCCCTTTCCTCCAATCAAAGTTGCCCTGAAGTCCAGATTCTGCTCTGTTAGACTGGTATGACATGGATTTACTCCAGATTCACCCCCAGGATAACAGAGAGCAGCATAAAGACGTAGCCCAGTGCATTATTATTATGTTTTTAAATTAAGAATTGCTCTGTCACCCTGCAAGGTAGAGATCTGGTTTTAAAAACCTTATTTCCTTCCGCACCATCATTGGGGTCCTGCTGCTTGTTAGAATTAAGTGGCGGGGCAGTGGGGGGGTTAGATTAATTGAAGATCTGGGTTGGAACTCACTCACCATCCGGATTTTAGGCCATCACTCCAGCACGCGCTTAAATCCCGTTGACCTCAGTGGGTGAATGTGCATAAACACTCTCCTGCCATCCAGCAAGGCAAAGCGCTTGTGTCTCTTCCAGCGCAAGGTCAGAACAGAATGAAGTCCCTCCATCCCCTTGCTGACAGCAGAAAGGACACAGCCGGGATCCTTCTCTCATGGTTTCCAAGCCACGAGATGGGGAAGATGCTGAGACATCTGCCTAACATTAGCTGGGGTTTTAAAGAACATTTAAATTCTAAGCTACGACCAGCGCGTCCGCTTGCTCTGAGAAAGGAGAGCCCCCAAGACAGCTTCTTAGCCTCTTGGTTCCTGGACAGTGCTGGCTTTATAGCGCAGAGAATTGAAGGGCCAGCATGTGACACCCAGCTTGGCATGAAAAAAGTGCATTGGTCCTAAGGAGAGAAGGAAAGCCAGGGTGTGCTTCCACGCTGTGCCCGAAGATGGCGCTAGATGGCTGCTACAACAAGGTTGCTGTTCTCCATCCAACATCCACTGCTGCCTATCAGGGTGGGCCCTTTGCAACCCACAATAGGGTGTCTGTAAAATAGCCCCCTGCTGTCCCTAAGGACCTCTGACCTCACTGCTCCGTCAGCCGAGCCATACATTTGCCCAGCTCGTCCTGGAGACACGCGGTGAGCAAAATCTTGGCGTAAGATGCCTCGACGCCCCTGGCAGCACGCAGCGCTGCCCAGCCCTGCCTTACGTCAGTTAAATCTGCAGGAGGAAAGAGACAGCAAGAAAAGCCAGCCGGAGCTCGGGGCTCGGGTTTGTCCCGTCTCTAATGAGCAAGGCGCGGGGCTTTGGGTGTTGCAAAAATAGAGCCCATTTGTGTGGCGCGATTGGGCCTTACATGCTAAGTTCTGATCTGCCCTCAACCCCTGGGGAGTTCCCTCCGGCAAGCGTCCCAGGCAATAGATTTTTCAAGGATCATACTTCCCCTTTGAGGGCGACATAGCTGGGTTGATCTAAGTGTAGATCAGACCTTAGAGTCAACCAAGGAGCTGGGGGAGGGCAGAGAGACAGAGGGCTACAGCGTTAAATACACGAAACGCCTAATTGGAATGACCAGCAACCCACAGACAAGACAGAGGTTAGCGTCACTCTCAGGCCAGCTGGGCTGCTGGCCTGGCGCAATGGAGCCCTGATCTCCGTTTGGAGGTGCTACTATCACACCCTGCCCCCCACCCACCCCAGGCTGTGTTTCTGGATGGCCTCTGTGGGGAGGGACTTGGGGAGAATTAAAAAAAAAAACACACAAACAACCACCCAAAGCACAATCCCTAAGCTTCAAAGCCAAATGTTCTCCCCCCAAACAGAAGAAACAATGTTTAAAATCCCTGAATAAACAATAATACAAGAAACCGAGCATCGCTGTATTGTTCAGCTGAAATGGATAATTGGAAGAGGGGACTGTCCCTGGATTAGTGCGTGAAATTCGGTCCAGTTACAGAGGGATAGCTGAGCTGATGTTGGTCCAAAGGAGAGAAAAGAATGCTACTTTGCCCTCACATACAGCACCTTTCCTCTAAAGCACTCAACAGAAGGATGCAAGTATCATGATCCCTGTCTTACAGATGGGGAAACTGAGGCGCTCGGCACATTAGGACCAGCCACCCACCGGAGCCAAGGATGGAACCGCTGCTCTGATACAGCCTCTGCCCTGCCAATGAGATCCTAGACCTGCTGCCTGCAAAATGTATGAATGTCCGATACCACTAGAGTCTACAGGGGTGGATGCCAGCGGCGTCTGGTGCGGATTGACCAGCGATTTGTGACACCAGCGAGACACGATGCAAGGACGCGTGCAGATCAGGATTTCAAATTCGGTTCACGTGACACAGAGGAACAACTTAGCTCTGCCGGTTTGCTCCTGCAAACCTGGCTTAGGAGCCTGAAACGGATGCTTTGTTAACACCTGAAATCGACGCCACTTTACATATGACTCAAAGGGCCCCGAAAAAGCAGTGGGGGGGGGGGGGGGGGGGTTGCGTTGCTCTCCACACACCACAGGTGGCTGATGAAAAAAATAAACGAGGATTTGGAGAATATTACACAGCCAAGATCCGTGAGCACACGTTGCACGTACTACTAGTTTACACCCACGTGTGTGAAATTAAATGGATCACGTGTTCACCAGCGCACACCCAAGGGCGAGCTCCAACAAGGGATTTTGGGTTACTGCTGCGTGGCAGGGCGCCTAGACATTAGATGGCCCCTTTGAGGAGCTGGCCCTAGCCCCTAGCTCTGATCAGGAGCTAGGTCAATTGGCGCCTGCCCAGTTAATCCGTTCACACTGCCGGGGCTGGGCCGTTTCCAGCCTGAATTTAGTGCAAAGAGGTTCTTTCCTCCTTCTCCTTCTCAGTCAAGTTTTCTTCCCCCCCTCCCCAACTCCCACAATGAATGAGCCGATTCTCACACACGTAATGACACCGAAAAAAGGGGGGAGGACGGGAAGGAAGGAGCGGTTGGGGGAAGGGGAGCGAAAAAATAAAATCATCGAAATCAGAAAATAAGACATTTCACAGTGTCTAACAACTTGAATTTCCTGGGGGGGAGGAAATCTGGGGGGGGGGCACGCCCCACTCACTGCAACACCTGCCCACGCGTCTCCGGCAGCCTCAACGCTAGCGAGCTGCCCACAGCCAGCGCTGTCGAGGCCAGCAAGATGGGCACGGCTTTCGTGACGCCGACGAAGGAGGTGAAGATGCTGATGCCCAGGACGGCCGCCAGCTTGCAGAGGGCGTTGAGGAAGCCGAAGGCTGTCGTCCTAGAGAAGCGGGGAGAGAGGACGAGGTTACAGGCGAGCTAAAGGGGTTGGGGGAGGGCAGTAGGCTGGTGGGCAGGGGGATGGGGTTAATGTCCCGTTTCTCCCTAAAAGATGGAAAACAAGCAGGGTCATAGCAGCAGCGGCCCAGAGTAATCTGACCGCGTTTCAGCCTCGTGGCCTGGGAATCTGGACACCTGCGTTCTATTCCTGGCTCTGCCACTGATCTACTGCATGACCTCGGCCAAGTCCCTTCCCCTCGCCCCCTTTCTCCATTTCAACTGTGAGTGCTTTTTGGCAGGGCCTGCCTCTCTCTCGGTATATGTACAGCACCCGGCACAATGGGGCCCTGAGCTCAGCTGGGGCGCAGATGCTACCCATAACACCCAGTGATGGAGAGGGGAAAGGATTTTTATTGTAGACACACACACACACACACTTTTTAAAGCTCTGCTGTTCGCATGAATTTTTCTATCAGGAAATCAGTCACCCCAGTGTATTTAACACCGACTACGGCAAAGCTACCGTAAAACTCTTCAACGACAGGCCCTGCGTTCTAACTTTAGCTGCAAACTCTCCAGCCTGCCTCTAGTCAGCACAAGGGCCCAGCTTCCATCCCCCTGCCCCACCCGCTTAGAGAAGGGGGATCCTCCTTCCAGGAGCCCCCAAGCCCCCTGCTAAAGCAAAGGCTGGGCCATTTAATGCCTTAATGCCTGGAGCAGCTCCCCAGTCCCTGTACACAGGCCACCTGCTCTCCTCTCCCTTCCCACTGTCTATTTCCAGCCTGCGGCAAGCTGCAGTCAAAGATCCCCTTTTCCTAGGGGGTCTGCACAAGCGTCAGGCACAAGGGGAGCCCAGACCATCACCTGGTGCCCATGCAGCAATGCCCCTCGCTCTCAGTGACGGGCCCTCCAGGCAGCCAAGGCCCAAGCTGGCAGCTCTGTGCATCAGTTGGGCCTGCGTGATTTCTCCCCTGCAATCAGGGGTGTCTGCAGGGGTTAGCTGCCGTGACTCAGTCCCAGGTGAAAGGGATGTGATCCATGGCTTAGCCTGGAGGTGGCGCCCTTGAGCCGCTCTGCATTACCAATGCCTTGTCCTCCGCATGTTCAGCCTCAAACCTGCAGCCTCGCCCGCCCCCACCATGCAAATGTTGATGTGCTCCCAGAATCCTTTGTGGGCCTTCCCCAAGCACAAAGGTTTATGGGGAACCCCTGGCATCTCAGGAGGGGGGCGGGACAAATTGGCAGCCCAGGGAGAGGGGTTGGGAGCCGATTGCAAATGCAGGGGATGCCAGCCGGCAGGCTCAGCGTGCCAGCGTAGGCCTGGTCCGGCTAAACTATGATTGCTGGCTCTTGGGAATGTGGCATAAGATCTCCTCACTGGTCCCACTCTCCGAGTCAAATTCACCCATGCCGGGGCCCACTCTACAGTCAGTGCCCAATTCACAGATGAGAAAACGGGGGTACAGCAAGAGGAAGTCACAGGTCTGTGCAGCCAGGCAGCAGCAGAGGTGGGAAGAGGACCCCCAGGAGTCCTGTGCCCCAGTGCTCTACTCTGCCCAGTAGACACCGCTCCCCACCCAGAGCTGGGACTAGAACTGGCTGAAAAAGAGGGGGGGGGGGCGCTTCCTTTCTGTGAAAATTTGTCCAGTTTTAAGAACGTAAGAACGGCCATACTGGGGCAGACCAAGGGTCCATCTAGCCCAGTATCCTGTCTTCCGACAGTGGCCAATGCCAGGTGCCCCAGAGGGAATGAATAGAACAGGTGATCAGGGGCGGCTCTATGTTTTTTGCCGCCCCAAGCACGGCAGGCAGGCGGCTTTCGGCGGCGCGCCTGCAGGCGGTCCGCTGGTCATGGGGATTCGGCGGCATGCCTGTGGGAGGTCCGCCGGTGCTGCGCCATTGGCATCCCAGCTGCCGAATTGCCGCCGAAGCCGCAGGACCGGCGGACCTCCCGCAGGCATGCCGCCGAAAGCTGCCTGCCTGCCGCCCTCACAGCGACCGGCAGGCCGCCTCCCGCGGCTTCCTGCCCCAGGCACGCACTTGCTACTCTGGTGCCTGGAGCCGCCCCTGCAGGTGATCATCAAGTGAGCCATCCCCTGTTGCCCATTCCCAGCTTCTGGCAAACAGAGGCTAGGGACACCATCCCTGCCCATCCTGGCTAATAGCCATTGATGGACCTATCCTCCGTGAATTTATCTAGTTCTTTTTTGAACCCTGTTACAATCTTGGCCTTCACAACATCCTCTGGCAAGGAGTTCCACAGGTTGACTGTGCGTTGTGTGAAGAAATACTTCCTTTCGTTTGTTTTAAACCTGCTGCCTATTCATTTCATTTGGTGACCCCTAGTTCTTGTGTTATGAGGAGGAGTAAATAACACTTCCTGATTTACTTTCTCCACACCAGTCATGAATTTATAGACCTCTATCATATCCCGCCTTAGTCGTCTCTTTTCCAAGCTGAAAAGTCCGAATCTTATTAATCAAATGTGCCCTCCCAAAGCAGGCTGAAATGTCAAAACTGTGGAAATTTTCATGGAAACGAGATTAAGGAAAAATTCCATTTGGGAAGAACTGAAATGAAACTTTTTGGCTTTCCAGCTGCCCTCAGGGAAGGCTCTAGTTAATTTCTTGTGAAATTGACAAGTACTTTCCTTCCCAGTGCTGGAGAGGCAGAGAGCCCTACCACATTGCCTCCCTGTGAACCGCCCCAGCTCTGGGCGCCCGAGAGTGTGACCAGACAGCAAGTGTAAAAAATCAGGACAGGGGGTGGGGGGGTAATAGGCGCCTATAGAAGACGAAGTCCCAAATATCAGGACAGTCCCTATAAAATCGGGACATCTGGTCACCCTAGCACCGGGGAGGTGCTGCTCGTCCCACCGAGCCAGGGCAGGGGGAGGCAGGGGCACCCTGGTCTTTGCCTCTCCATCCCCTGGAGCTGGCGTTCAACAAAGGTTTGGTCAAATCTCTGCCTGATTTGGCTCAAGATTTCACTCTGCCAAACTGGCATTTTCCAGCAAAATTAAGTTTAGTTGGAAAGTTTCTGACTGTCTCCTTGCTTCTGCTCTAACCACTAGACTCTCCTCCTGGGGCTGGGAATAGGACCCAGGAGTCTTGACTCCCAGTCATTCTGCTCTAGCCATTGGGCCACCTTCCCTCCCCCCAACATGCAGCGTCCTTCAGGCCCTGACAGGTATTTATCGTAACTGCATCGTGTTCCCAAAGCTACCAGTCGAGGTGGTAACCCAGGATTCCTCCTTCTCAGCCACCCCGAGGTGGCTTCACGGGACCAGCCCACGTCTGGACTGGGCATCCCGGGATCAGGACTTGCGCTGCCTTGGGTGGATAATGGAGGCGTGGACTTGTACCTTTTGTCCGAGGGGTAAAGCTCCACCGTCAGCACGTCCAAGGCGTTCCAGGAGGCGATGCTGACCCCCCCGAAAAGGCAGAGCAGGGCGATCATGGCTGACTCGCTGTTCCCGAACGACAGGAAGAAGCAGCTGACGCACGACATCACGCTGGAGCCGGCTGCAGCAGGACGAGGAGAGGCGTGTTAGGCTGGGGAGGAGGGTGTATCCGCAGGTACAGGCCTGGCTGGAATCGTACCTGGTCAAAGCCAGCATCACCCGCCTGGTGCAAGAACCTTCTCCTATGCATCAGCCTCCATCACTCCTGCAAGGCCTCCTGACCGTCCCCTCCACACAACCCAGTGCAAGATCCTTCTCTTCTGCAGCCTCCCTGCCCTGCCCACCATCTCTCACCAGCTTCCTCCTTGCTCCTTCGTTCTGCCGGTGCGAGAGCCACAGACTCTGCAATTCTGCCAGGCCCTCCAGCTACAAGCGGCAGCTGAAGCAGCTGGCCCGAATCCTAGCCGTGCCCCTGCTCTGCAAGGAGAAGTTTCCCCTCAGTGCAGGTCAAGGAGGAGAAGGTTCACTGGGAACAGCTGATGCCTATGGTACAGGTGGATCTAGCTCAGGCATCAGCCAAGGAATAGAGCCAGTGGGGAATTTTTCAATCAACATTTTTTTTTTTTGGGTAGGAAAATGGACTCATTGAACCTGTTCGTGGGAAAGGGTCAAATCTGATGCATTTCCCCTTTCGAACCATTTGAGGAGTTCTGTCTTTCAGCTTAAAATGACTTTTCATTTTGAAACGTTGTTCGAGTCTGATAAACCCCCGTCTTTTCGAAAGAGAAGAGGTGGACCTAAAAACCAAACCGTTTGAAACGATCGAAACGGAACGGGTCACCAGCCGGGTTCGGAAAGAAAACATTCCGGTTTTCAGTTCGGGACCATGTTTAAGATTTTCAAATTTTTGTCCCGAATCTGGATGGGGGGAAACTTTGAAATCTCAAAAATTCTCACGGGCTGGGGAAACCTTTCCTTCCCAGCTCTACCAAGGAGGCATGCAGCCAGACTGGGGATTTCTGTTAAAGGGTGAGACCCTCTCTGGCCAGGAGGGGGCAGCCGCAACTTCAAGCCACAGGGAAGCTGGATTAAAGGGGCAGGGGTCAATTTTTGCTCCTGTAGCCAGGGTCTATAGGGAGATCAGTGCAGAAGGAACAGGCTATCCCTATCCCCATGCTGCCACCACCACTTCCCCTGCCAGTCCCCAGGCAGCATCCCCGCCCCTCACCCAGCATCCGGAGGCGCCCGATCTTGTCCATGAGCAGGGCCGAGACAATGTTCCCCGGCAGCACGGCCAGGGTGCCCAGGAAGCTGACGAAGTAGATCATGTAGGCGTTGTTCTCATCGCTGAAGTCCAGCTGGCAGCCCTCTTTGTTGTGCAGGAAACTGCTGTTGGCCATTTTGGAGTTGATGAATTTGTACTCGAACAGGTCTGTGGAGAGGGAGAAGACGACACGGGGCGTGGCCTTGCGCTGAGCTGCAGAGCGATGAGCAGGCCGTTTGCCCCTCCCACCAAGCAATGGGGGGTGGGGGTGGGGCAGATGGGCTGTGATGCAGCCACCTCTGGGGTGGAGCGCAGCAGCTGCTTGCGCACCCAGCACCGAAAAGCAAACCACTTCTCATGCGCAACATGGCTGCTGTTTAGCGGCCGCGCAGCAACGCTGCGCAGCTGTCACCCACCCACCACTGAAATGCAGCCACCTCTGAGGTGGAACACAGCTGCTGTTCAACAGCATGCAGCCGTGCTGGAAGTGGAGATAGAAATGCAGGGGACTTGTAAGCCACCGGGGTGTAATTAGCCAAGTAACCAAGACTAACACTTTTCTGTTTTGCAGACTGGCCCAGAGAATCAACATGAACAGCCGGGCGCCTGGGTTTTAATGGCTAGGTCCCAGCCCACCAGAGGGCAGAATGAGTCAGTGCAGCATTGCAATACAGGGAGGGTGGGACACAGAGGTCCCGAGTGGTCATTTGTTCTCGCACACAGGGCCAGCCTTGGAGCGGCATCTGTCCCAGGTGAAGATGGCTTTTGGGGGGGGGGGAAGAGAGGGGTAAATTTGCTCCCCCTTCCACAGCGTTTGTTGATGCCTTTCAGAAAATATGTGGGTTAGCAGCTCCAGCGGCCTGATCTCTCCTTGTCTAGGGCTCCCCTCCCAAAGCCCATCAGAGTCTATTCAGTGCCGAGTCACCGCGAGGCAGCTGATTAGCACGGCCCGGAGAATATTTAGCAGCAGCCTCACAGCAAGTGCAGCAATTTCAAGCCCCACAGAGGGCCGGGTGGGGAATTAAGGCCCTAAAACAAAACAGCCCTGGCCCCATCCTCCTCCACTCTGCACCTTGCCCAGCCATTTCCACTGGTGCAAAGTGGTTCCCGGATGCTGCCTGGTAGCTTTTTACACCCCCTTTTGCATCGGTGTGTGGAAACGGCTGCAGATGGGGGCAGGGCAGTGGAGAATCAGGCCCCCTGTTTGTTCCCCCGTCATGCTGGTTGAGACGCTGCCCTCCACTGACACACACACACACCCCAAAACATCACGTTCATGTCGCTTGCCCTCCCCTTCCAGGGACCCCAAAAGCAGCATCTGCGCTAGTTAGGCTAGCGAACACAAGGGCTATTAATCCTCATGCTCCATGGCACAAGCTGACCACCAGCTGGCCGGTCAGGAAGGAACCTCCCCTATGAGGTATACTATTAGCCAGCAAGGTCCAGTGTTGGAGATTTCAGCCTGTCTCTAAGGGCATATCTACACTGCAAAATACGGTGTGTTCTTAACATGGGTTAACTAACCCACATTAGCTAACTCGGGTTCAAATAGAAGTGAAGACACAGCAACTTGGCTTTTAACAGGGCTTAGTATCTCAAGTTCAGTCCCTGGCTGCCCTATAAACTTGAATTTGAGCAGCTGACCCAAACTGCCAGGTCTGTACTGCTATGTTAACCTGAGTCAGCGAACCCAAGTTGAGAACACACCTTTGCAGTAAAGACATAAGCTAAAAGCCAGAGTCAGTGTGGCCCAGTGGATCTGGTACTGTCTCAGGGGTCTCAACCTATTTATCATTGTGGGCCGTATCCAATATTCTGGCCCTCAGGATGTCACATGGGCTGCAGCTCTGTGCTGATTGGGCCAGGTTGAGACCCACCGGTCTAGATGGCCCATTGACTTGTTACAGGACAGCAGGAAGTTACCTGTGTTGTAGAAGACAGTGGAGAAGAAGGAGCAGTTCTTGAAGAAGGTGTTGCTGGAGGTGATGTCTTCGAAGTAGCAGTCCTCAAACAGGGAGTCCTCAAAGGAGACGGATTTCAACTTGAGGCCGATGAACCTGCCAGGCACGAACCCGGGGACTGAGCGACCCAAGAGCGACTGGGATAGGGGGCGTGGGAAGTGTGGGTCTCCCTCCATCACGGGGGAACAAAAATGGTTTCTGGACCTTGCTAAGCCAGACACTGGATGTTCGGAGACCCCTTCTGTGCAATGAGTTTGGTGGGTCTCACTTCAGTATCCACGATTGGGAGTTAATTAAGTATCTGCAATTGGCACAGCAGATAACTCAAGGCTTGCATGGACTATGGGGGTCCATAAAGGCAGGGGTCCGTGTGTGGCGGGGTGAGGGGCAAGCTTGCCCTGTTGATGCCCGTGCTCTGGTTACACAAAGGATCCCAACCTCCCCAGCTGCACTCCTGGGGAGGTTCTGGCTGCATTTCCTCCAGCGCCTAGTTATTCATCCAGCCCTCCTCCTCTCGAGCCCAGAGACCTCCTCCCGGCACTGCCCAGACTAGCGATCCCGCAGCGCAGGCACATGCAGCCCATTCTCTGCAACCACGGAGCCATGTTAGACCCCACCAACCTCCCAGTGTCTTCGCAGGCTCTGCCCAGTACAGGACACCCGGTTGTTTTCCCGTGAGCACGGCCCCCCCAGCACCTCGACCCATCTCCCAAGGGTCAAAGAGGGCTCTTGCTAATTGCCCTGGGGGTGAGGAGGGACGACCCACCACTCACTTGTCGTTGTAGTATTCACCGTTGCGGTGGATCTGGTTCTCCAGGGTGAAGTTGAAGGTGAAGTGCTCCACCTTCTCGCGGGTGAAGAGCTTGGTGCGGGAGGCATATTCGATGTTCTGTAAATGCTTGATCATGTCTGGGAACCAGACGGTCAAGCCGTAGTAACTATCAGAGAGAGAGAGAGATCAGTACTTATTGTCTGTCGTGCCTAGGAGCCTGAGTCATGAACTAGGACCCCGTTGTGCTAGGCGCTGTACATTGTTATTGCTATTAGGTGCATTACGGTAGCTCTAGCACCCTAAGTCATGGGGCAGGAGCCCAGTGTGCTAGGCACTGTACAAAGAAGGAACAAAACTCAGGCTCTGCCCCAAGGAGCTCACAGTTAGCGCTGGGTGGGAAATGGTTTCCCGGGAGATTCCTGGAAAATGTTCCCGTCTCGACTCAGGATGCAAAGATGAAATCTCAAAACTTTTTCACAAACTGAAAAAAACCCTGCAGTTCAGGTCAATCAAACGGCTTCATTTTGATCCTTTTTGAAATGCTTCATTTCCATTTTGACCTGTTTGTTTTTCTTTTTTTGAAACATTTTAAAAAGTATAAATTAAGTTAAATTTTCAAACAAAAAGTTGTTTCCGACTGGAAAATAAACGTTTGGTTTCAAAAAGCTCGAAACATCCCGTTTTGATCCTTCTGACTTCTTTTTCCAGCTGGGCAATTCATCAGCCTGCCCCTTTCCTGCAGAACAATTCGGTTTCCATGAATCTGCAATTTTGTTTGGCATAAAAACATTTCTCAGAAAAACCCCCAACCAGCTTGACTTACAATCTAAGTATCAGACAAGGGTCCCAGGTCTCTCAGTCCCAGTCCGGGCTCTGACTCCAATGTGTGTTGGATCTGGGGCTTAAATCTCAACTAATAACAGGGCATCCTTTCCCAGTACGCTGCCCTGACAGCATCCCTTCTCCATGGACCATCTTGTCTTTGGCCTCTGTGCTGAGGCTGCCAACAAGGGGCTGGCTGAGATTGGGGATCTCCACCCCTAAATCTGGGCTCAGACCCACCAAGCCTTTCCCCCAAACACTTGTTGCTCTCTGCCATCCAATGGTGGATTTGAACCAGCCACCTGAAGACCCCAGAGTTGCCCCATAGAATGGGGTGCACCTGGCTCCCCCTGCACTGGGGGATGGCCAGTGCTGGGAGGAGGTCTCTGGGCTCGGTGGGTTGTGGTGGTGGTGGTGGGGGGGGATGCTCATCAAGAGGGCAGCTCTGTAGATTGGGATCTTGTGTGTATCCAGAGCATGGGCACCAGCTGGGCATGCTTGGCCCACGCCCGCTCCACACACCGACCCCTGAACCATTCAGATGAGCCCCTAGCCGATTGGAATGGTGGTTTAAAGACAGCAGGAAAATGTACTGACCCCTGCATAGCTGGGGGCCCGTGGGGTGTTCAGAGAAAAAGGGGAGAAAGAAATGGCCTTTCCTGCAGCGATTCTCATGGCAGATTCTCTGCACTGAGCTCCATGCTTCAGCACCAAGGACAGCTACTAGAGTCCAAAGTCTTCCTGAAGTCCTTCCCAGGGTGCGGTCAATAACACTGCCGGGGATAGAACCCAGGAGTCCTGACTCCAAGCCCTACACTATAGTCACGGGAGCAGATTCCCTCCCAGACACAGAACCCAGGAGTCCTGATCCATCCCCAGGCTCCAATCCAGTCACTGGATCACGCTCCCGCCCTCTGCCGAGATATGGGGAGTGAATAGGCTTTCTTCTTAATGTTCAAAAAGAGGATAGATAGATAGATAGATAGATAGATAGATAGATAGATAGATAGGG
>NW_020664578.1:3134279-3145404 GCF_002925995.2 Terrapene triunguis
AATAGCGTCTGGCAAGGAAGCGGAGCATTAATTAGCTCCGAGCCAGGGTAGCGGGGAAAGGCTCAGCAGTGCACTGGGAGTGGGGGCGACGGGCTGGATGGGAGGCAGGGGGAACGTGCTTGGCGTCCGGCCCTGTTAGCTGGGGAGCACAACGGGCGTGGCACGGCACCAGGGGGATCCTGGCTCATTGGGAGGGGGTCAGTTCGTTTGTTGGAAGCCAACCAGAACGAGGGAGGTTTGGAGCCAGAGCGTGCTGTGTGCCAGGGGGTGGGGGAGCTACCGTCACGCAAAGCCACTCTGGACATCGCCAAGGAGAATCGGGGGCAGCCTTTGTTGGCCGCAATAGGGTGGGGGAAAGTTTCGGTTTGGGTCAGCACGTGGCGTTCTGGAGGCAGAGCTGAACTCTCCGCCTGAAAGGAGACTGGAGGGTCTCTGACTCCCGTCCTCTCTCTCACCCCACCTGCCTGGGGTAGGCAATAGGCGGGCCGCGGGCCAAAGCCAGACTGCCAGGCGCTTTCAAACAGGCACCGAAATCTTCTTATTTACTTATTACCACCATTCTTGTTATTATTTTTGTGTTATTTTCTCTGGAGTCTGAACCGTGACCAAGAAATGTGGACCTTGACCAAAAAATAATTGATGACCCCCTGTACGCTCGCTCATCCAATCGAAGAAAAAAAGTGATACCATGTGACCCAACTGACCAGTCGCATCAACGCGACACGAAGGCATGTGAGCATCCCAACCAGCAGGAATAGGACAGCCTGGGGCCCAGTTTGCAGAGGTGCCCAGCGGGTGGATTTCATGGGAGCGGCGAGCACTCGGCACCCAATTCCCAGGCGTGTTGCTCACTGCGAACAATACGCCCAGCCTCAGCAATTATCCAACCATCCCCGTAACGGACCCACACGTGTCCTGTAATACGCTTTAGCGGAGTAGTCCAGAGATTAGTTTGCTAAAGTTAATTGGCAATCAGTTCACTTGAATTAGAACAGGAGCAAGACACTCTAGCTTTTGCGCCCGCAAGCAGGACCGTGATTGCACGAGAGGAACACCACAACAATCACCTCTCTGCCAGCTCCAACTACCAGGACTTTGCAGAGATCAATTGCAGAGACCCGGTTCCTGACTGGAGCCCTCACCAGCTCCCCGCGGCCTCGGCCGATATCGGCAGCTGAGCTCCTTTGTCCCCAAAAGCCAAAGAGGCAGATTTCTCCTCGCAGGGCCACTGTGCAAATTGGTGGCCTTTGATTCTGCTTATGATGCTGGTAATTGCTCCGTTTACATTAAAAGTCAATGGAATATTTAATCACAGCGATGCCAAGTCTGAAATCACGGGGCGCTAGGTGCCTAAATACTTTTAAGGATCTGAACTCAGAGCCCCAGCTGGTGTAAATTGGTCACAGCTCCACTGGAGTTGCTGGGCCAGGACCCCAGCCAGGGTATATTGGCCTCGTTCCACTGAGCCTGCACCGATGTACGGCCCGAGGAGTTTAGGCCCTGAAAATATTGCCTCAGCCTGAGCGGTGCTGGAATCTTCCTCTTCCTCTTCCTCTCCTTGACTATCACAGCTCCTGTCTCAGCTCCGCGTCAACGCTCCAGACCCCAGCAAGGACAGAATGCTGTTCCCGCCATCTCCCCCCCAACCCCCAAGCCCAGCCGTCCCCGCCCCAACGCTCATGCTCCTCCACCTCCCCCCATTCAACGCAGGATCCAACCCAGATTGAAATGTTCTGTTGGGTTTTTTTCAAGTTTTCGATTTGCCGAAAAGTTAGAAAAGTTTCATGTTCGGTTCCACCACAAACAAAGCTGTTCTCCTGCTGGCCCTAACCAGAGCCGCGGCTGATGCCAAGCCATTGGGTATGACCCGTTGCAGACCACAGCACGGCGCCGCCTGGCTGCTGCAGAAGGAGCTCTGGAGAAGGGAAGCGCATGGAGGACCTCATGCGAAGCCAGGCAGCATGAGCAGAGGGCGCGTGCCCCCTCTGGATTGCAGAGCTGGCCTCTGACCCTGGGCACCAACCCTACAGCGGGTGGGGCGGGGGTCTGATAAGGTACCAAAGTGGCTCAGGGGAACATCGATACCCAGCTGCTGGAAAATCCCTGTCAACCACAAGGTATTAATCCCTCCCTGGGCACGCCCCATTCCCCTTCCCAGCAGCAATATCTTACGTGCCCCTCCTTCAGGCTGCATGGATTATACTCGCATCCCTCATAAGATCTACACCAGGGTGTGACCACCTCTCCCTAACAGAGACAGTACATGTAGCGGTTAGAGCAGGGGCCAGGAACTCAGGACTCCAGGGTTTTGTTCCCAGCTGTGTGTGTGGAGTGGGGCCTAGAGATTAGAGCAGGGTTGGGGCTGGGAGTCAGGACTCCTGGGTTGCACTCTTGTCTCTACCACTGACGCCCTGCCTGACCTTTGGCGAGTCACTTCCCCGCCCCCCCGTGCCTCAGTTTCCCTGGCTGTAGCATGGGCATAACAGGATTCCTCCACCTTTTGCAAAGCATGTTGTGGCCTTCGCGCCGTGCAACAGGGAAGCATCACTGAGCCCGGGATAATTCGTGGCTCAGAGGAGACCCTGGCCAATCCCCTCCCGCACTGGGAGTAGAGCCAGGAAGAAACTGACCCAGCAAGTCACACATAGAGCAAACAACACCGGGGCCAAAATCACCTCTCCAGCCCCTCCCCCTGGGGTCCCCGCGCCCATCCCACCTGAAGGACATGGTGAACCACACAGCCATCATCATGAGCGTGACGCGCCGGTACTCGGGGGCAAAGCACTGCAGGAAGTTGCTCCAGACCTGAAGGAGGGAGAGACGGGGAGCATGAAGGCACCACTCACCGCCACGCCAGCTCTGCTGGGGGACGGGCACAGCCAGGGACACGCCCAGCTCCCAGCAGGGACAGCTGGGGACTGGGGGGCCATGGGGGAAAGACCCAAGAAGAGAGACAGGTAGAGGGAAGATGGAGGCAGGGGGGATGAGCGGGGAGATGGGGCACGATGGAGGAAGAAGACAGAGATGGAGAGAAATACATCAGCAGATAGGGCGAGCTGATGCATGTGCAGGAACAGGGGCCAACAGGGGGGTTGGGATGGGCACAGCGAGGGCTGGGGTGCAGACCCCACGCCCCCAGGAATCCCCATTGATTTCAGCAGAGCAGGGCCCGGGGGGGCGCTGGGACACACAGGACGCTGAGTGGCCATTGGACCCCCCTCACCAAGTCCCAAGGCCCAGGGTTGGCTGGTAAGGGACTCCCTACCGCACGAGCCAGGTGGCCGGCCCTGGAGACCCAGCTGGGCACGTCCGCATCCCCCTCCCTGCAGCCCGACTGGAGCCCATTGGAGCGGATTGTTCAAGCTCGGGGTGGGTGCCGGGGAAGGCCGCGGGCAGGGAGCAGGGGGGAGAGCCCGGACATTGCCATGCTGGTCTGTGTGTTACAGGAGCCCCGGCTGCAGCGCCACCCAAATAACCCCCTCGCCCAGAAACCCACACTTGCCGCACGGGGGCGGGGACGACCTCCCCTCTTCGGGCTGGGAGAGCGCCCTTGCGGTCGTGGCCACGCTCGGCTGCGGGTTCAAATCCAGCCCGAATGATCCCCTGAGGGGACTGGGACCCAGTCCAGGTCACCGTGGGACCAGGGCTCTCGGATTCTCGGCAGAGGAGCCGAGGAGCAGCGGGGCTGGGGAAGCCCCCTGCCCCCGCGCTGGGCGCAGTGACCCGGCCAAGGGACAGGCCAGCCAGAGGCAAAAGAGGCCGGTGTTGCTGGATAGGTAAATCCCCTTCGCTTTGCAAGGAGTCACTCAGCTTTGACCTCTGACCCCCGAAGAGTTGCCCCACAATCCCTGCCAGGCTATGAGGTTGCCTGGCACGTCCTGATAAAGCTGGTCATCTGGGGGGGGGGGGGGTCCCGGCTCCCCCCCAGGGCCAAGTGCCTCACGGGGGGCGTCCTGCCAGCTCTCGGCCACGCTGGGGGAGGATTCTGGCTGCGTGGAGCCATCCTCCGGCCTGAATCCAGCCCCAGTGTAGCCCAGACCAGGGTGGAATTGGCCCCTGCTCTCCTGGGTTTATGACAAGGTCCCCAGGGGCCGGCCCTACCTGATGCAAGAGGTTCAGGATCCGAACCATCCAGCGCCGGTACCAGGTACCGGTGTCCAGCTGGATCTCAATCAGCTCGTCCTCCTGCTTGATGGTTTTGATGTGGGTGACCTGCCAGGCGGGAGGGAGGACGAGGTTACTGGCGACGTGGGGCAGAACGGGGACGTCCCCCGGCACGGGGCGGGGATAAAGCACGGGCAGCAGGACGCTCAGAGGGCGGAGATGTCAGCCGGTCCGGCCCCTCCAGCCTGGGGCCGCGGACCAGCCGAAGACCCATCGCCCCGTGCCAGGGGAACCAGTGCCAGCTTACACCCCGATCTCTGCCCCTGGCGGCAGGTTTGTCCACGATGCTGCAGCAGCGCAGACCGGAGAGCCGGGGCCTCACCCCTGCAGGGAGGTGACCTCTCCCAGGTTGGGAACCGGGCTGCCCCGCAGTACTTCTCCCATCCCCAAACACCCCGTCTCAACCCCCTGCCCCCTCCCCTGCTGCCCCGACAGTCCCCACGGCCCCCCACCCACCTTTCACTGGCTCACTGGAAAAACTAATCACACCGAATCCAAGCGGAGCCCCTCGGGTCTTCTCCTCCCTAGCCCCGCTCCTTCCCCCCCACCCCGCTCGGCTTTGTGCCTCGCGCTGGGAATGAATCTCCCCCTCTCACATTCTCCCTCAGGTCCCTCTCACCACCCCCCTCTGCCATGGTGCCGCAGTCCAGCACCCCCCTTGCTCCTAGCAGCGGGGAGCACCCCTCGTCCTAGGGCTCAGATTCTCCCCACTCGAGCCAATCCTGGCCTAGATGTCGGATGCTGGCCCGGCGTGCCACGTTACCCTCTAGCAACTGGCCCATATAGAGGATAATGGCCTATTACTGCTACCAGCTAACGGAGTTACTCCTTTAGCTCAGGGGGTTGGAGGCCGGGTCTGTGCGTTGGTGTGGAAGATGCCAGGTTCCAGCCCTGCTGCTGGCCCATGGTGCAGGGCCTGTTATCTTTCTGGGGTGATAGAAATTACTTCGAACAAAAATAGCATTAGCAATCCCTGCACGGGGGGGTCCCTATCCCACCAATGGCCCAATAGAGGCAGCTGGCACCATATTCCCCTCACAACCCACGAGCGGGTTTTAGACTCCCAACCCCCCCCCCCCCCAAGAGGTAGGGAAATGGCCTAGCGGATAGAGCCCTGGGCCAGGACTCAGGAGACTCACGTTCTATTCCCGGCTTGCTGGGTGACTTTGGGCACGTCGCTGCCCCGCTCTGTGCCTCAGTTTCCCCAGCTGTGAAATGGGGGCAACGATACTGCTCTGCTGATGGAAAAGAGCTAGGGATCGTCGTCGTTATTTACAGGTGGGGAACCCAGGCACAGGGAGGGAGCGATTTGTCCAAACTCAGCAGCAGAGCCGGGAATAAAACCCAGGTCTCCTGACTCCCAGCCCAGTGCCCTACTCACGACACCCTCCTCCGTCACCACCGACAAGCGTTTTCCTTGGCTCGCCCCTCTCTCCTCTAGCCTAAAGGTCTCTCCTCTGCCCCGGGGGACCAGAGCAGCCGGGGGGGGAGCGACCGAGCGGCGCTTACCGAAAACACCCTCTCGGGGTGGCCCTTGGCTCGCATGTTGGTGTCATGAACCTGCTTCAGCACCATCCAGGCCTCGTCGTGCTTCCCGTTCTGCAAGAGAAAATCCAAGGGGGCAGCGTGGGGCAGGCTGCCCCCCACTGCCAGCTCTTCCAGAGCCCCCAGTGCTAGACACCTGGGCTACTGGCATGAAGGCAAGGGGCTTCCTGGCATGAAGGCAGGTCAGCCATGCAGGAGATGCCCCTAAGAATTAGGGTCACCTAGGCCAGCTGTTCTCAACCAGGGGTCCAAGGCCCCCTGGGGGGGCCCCAAGCAGATTTCAGGGGGTGCGCCAAGCAGGGCCGGCATTAGACTCACTACGGCTCAGGTCAGAAAGCCGAAGCCCTGTCGCCCCGAGCCCCCCACCTGGGGCTGAAGCCGGGGCCCAGCAACTTAGCTTTGCGGGGTCCCATGTGGCATGTGGCCCCAGGCAATTGCCCTGCTTGCTACCCCCCAATGCTGGCCCTGGCTTTTATATAGGGGTGCTAGAACAATTTGGACAGCGGGGGTGCTGAGAGCCATTGAACCAAACTGTAAACCCTGTATATGATGGAAACCACTTCAAGCCAGGGGGTGCAGCTGCACCCCCAGCTCCCCTAGTTCCAGCACCTATGTTTTTATATGCAGAAAAACAGTTGTTGTGACACAGGTGGGCCGTGGAGTTTTTATAGCACATTGCGGGGGCCTCAGAGAGAAAAAGGTTGAGAACCCCTGACCTAGGCACCCCGCACCTCGGGCCAGCACTGCCCTACCTCTCAGACCAGGCCCTGAGCCAGGTGTCGCCGCTCTCCAGGTATCATGCCCCCCCGCTGCAGCCAGAATGGCCCTTCCTTCCCTGCCCCCCTCTCAGCCCATCCCCACCTGTGCACGGGGGCATGGCCACGAGTCACCCAAACAAACGGTAGAGCCATGGGATGCCCCATGCTGCCAGTGGGCTCTAAGCACCATCCCTGCTCCAGGCTGCTGATTTAGCATTGGTAACAGGTGCTCCATCCCCAGAGCTCGTACGGACGCACCAGCTTTCTGCATCGCCCCCCCTTCGGGGCAAAGGGGGGGGGATTCAGTCCTGGTGCACCTGTTCACTGCTGAGGCTGATGGGTTCATGGCTAGGCCTGGGGCGATGACCCCAAAGCCCCGTCAGTCCCATCTGATCGCTGCTCCTGGCCTAGCTCTAGTTTCTACTGCAGGAGGTTGGAGCAGAGCTGGGGGCCAGTTCAGGATCCGATCCCCATACCCCAGAGCCAGCCAGTGCCCCCTTTCTGCCTTAGATCCTGCTGCAGCCCAGCCCAGGGCCCCAAACACGGACACGCACTGATTAGTCCTTTCTGACTCCCTCCCCGCATCGAGCCACATGGCCTTTACCTCCAGGAAGAAGCGTGGGCTCTCGGGCATGGTGGTGAGAGCGCCGATGGCAAAGACGGAGGGGAAGGCGCAGACCAGGACAAAGACCCTCCAGCTGTGGAACTGGTACGCGGAGCCCATCTGGAAACTCCAGCCTGGGGAACAGGAGAGGAGAGGAGCGAAAAACAGGAGGAGGAGGAGTGAGAAGTGGTAGAACTCAAGATAGTTACATCCAAAGCTGACTGCCAAGAGTCACAAAGGGATCTCCTTAAACGGGGTGACTGAGCAACAAAAGGGCAGATGAAATTCAGTGCGGATACGTGCAAAGTAAAGCACATTGGAAAAACTAATCCCAACTATACAAACAAAACAACGGGGTCCAAATTAGCTGTTACCATTCACATAAGAACATAAGACTGGCCCTACTGGGTCAGGCCAAAGGTCCATCTAGCCCAGTGTCCTGTCTTCTGACAGTGGCCAGTGCCAGGTGCCCCAGAGGGAATGAACAGAACAGGTGATCATCAAGTGATCCATCCCCTGTCGCCCATTCCCAGCTTCTGGCAAATAGAGGCTAGGGACACCATCCCTGCCCATCCTGGCTAGTAGCCATTGATGGACCTATCCTCCATGAACTTATCTAGTTCTTTTTTGAACCCTGTTATGGTCTTGGCCTTCACAACATCCTCTGGCAAGGAGTTCCACAGGTTGACTGTGCGTTGTGTGAAGAAATACTTCCTTTTATTTGTTTTAAACCTGCTGCCTATTAATTTCATTTGGTGACCCCTAGTTCTCGTGTTATGAGACGTAATAAACAACACCACCTCTCTCTCACGAGAGAGCTCTTGGAGTCATTGTGGATAGTTCTCTGAAAACCTCCACTCAATGTGGGGTGGCCGACAATAAAGCGAACAGAATATTAGGAACCATCAGGAAAGGGATAGATAATAAGACAGAAAGGATCATAGTGCCGCTATATAATGCCATGGTGCGCCCACAACTTGAATACTGCGGGCAGTTCTGGTCACCCCATCTCAAAAAGATAGATTAGAATTGGAAAAGGTGCAGAGAAAGGCAACAAAAATGATTAGGGGGCTAGAATGTTTTCCATACGAGGAGAGATTATAAAGCCTGGGTCTGTTCATCTTAGAAAAGAGACAACTAAGGGGGGGGATATGAGGGAGGTCTATAAAATCATGAATGGGAGAAAGTGACTTGGGAAGTGTTATTTACCCCTTCACCTGACACAAGAACTAGGGGTCACCAGATGAAATTAATAGGCAGCAGGTTAAAAACCAACATAAGGAAGTACGACTTCACCCAACACACGGTCAGCCTGTGGAACTCGTTGCCAGGGGATGTTGTGAAGGCCAAAAGCACAACCGGGTTCAAAAAAGAACGAGATCAGTTCCTGGAGGATAAGTCCAGCAATGGCTGTTAGCCAAGATGGTCAGGGACGCAACCCCATGCTCAGGGTGTCCCTAAACCTGGCCATGGTCAGAGACAGGATACTGGGCTAGATGGACCACTGGTCTGGCCCAATGTGACCATTCTTAAGTTCTTAGGTTCTTAAGTGGAGGAGCGTGGGGGGAGATTTCCACCCCGCCAGGAGCAGCTGCGTCTTCGTCTCCATTCCTGCCCCCTTCCTCCTTCCTCCACCTCCTTAGGGCTTCCCTGCCTACCCCCATTAAGCATCAGCTTCCCCCTTTCTGCACAGCACCTTCCCCAGCATGACCCCGATTCCCCCAACCAAGCCGGCTCCCATCCTGTGGGTGTGGTCGGGAACTGGAAGAGTGTGGGAGGAGCAAAGCAGGAGCCCGGCTCCCAGTGGCCGGCAGGCAGCCTCGCTGGCGTGACTGACACCCCTGGAGCAGTCCAGAACCTGGCACTCAGGGTTTAAATGCCATCCCAGACTGCCTGCCGCCCCAACATGCCCCCTTGGTGAGGGAATTTCTTTCCCAACTCCTTATCTTGCAATCAGTTCAGCCTAGTGCACATAACAAAGCCCGTGGTCTGATGCACAGGAGCCCTGGATGTTGTTAGCATCCACATCCCAGCCGGGGCACGTCTCAGAGTCAGCTTCGGGGCCAGCGTCCCCCTACACACATGCCCTCTGCTCCTACACTACCAGTGTGGCCTGGCCCAGGGCAGGCGCAAGAGGGGAGTTCAGGCCCACCAGATGTCTCTGCTGAGGCTGCCAGCCTGGGGGTGTGAATGGCTGGGATGGCGAAACACAATCCACGCAGACAGCTAGACTGTGACAACTGGTGTGAACTGGAGTGGTAGGGGCTACAGAGCTAAAGCTGGTCCAAAAAATGTGGGGTTCCGTCCCTGGAAAATTTTGAATACCTAAAGATTTCAATTCGGAAATGCCACTCTGGTGCCTCAAGGGAGCTGTAGTTCGGGTGCCTCGTTCTCTATAGGCCAGGCTGCCTGGCTGGACTCCATGTCCCATGATGCACCACAGTCTCTCCCCCACTTGGAAAGGGGAGGTGGTGCATCTTCAGAAGCCCTAGCCATGGTGCATCATGGGAGATGGAGTCCGGCCCAGGAGTCCAGCCCATAGAGGAAAATGGGGGACAGGCGGCACCCAAACTACAACTCCCATGATGCACCATGGTGGTATTTCTGAATCAAAATGTTTCCACTTTGAGGCACTACAGGATTTTCTGAGGGAAGCAGACACTTCTTGCAAAAAAAATAATAATTCAGTAAAAAATCCAATTTTTTATCAGAAAACAGTTTGGATGGAAAATTTTCAGCCACTCCTATCCATAGTCCATTACTACCAACCCCTGACCCACCCATTCTTTGACACAGTCTTTGCTGGAGCAAGAGGGGAGAGACCACGGTGGCTTTCCCAACACAAGGGGGACGGGAGCACCAGCTAGCCCCATTTTCTCTTACCGTAGTGAGGGATGATGGCCCAAGCCATGGCTGATGCGTAGATGCCCCCGATCATCCAGAACATGCAGAGCCAGCTCAGGTGCTCACCCCGCTTCTCCTGAGCTAGGAACTCCGAGAAGTAGGAGAAGACAATGGGGATTGAGCCCCCGATGCTGGGAAAGGGAGGAAGAAAACATGGATCAGAACAGCTTCCAGTAGGAGAGAGCCTGCAAGGGCTGGCGATCCTCATGCTTCAGGGCATAAGCTCATTGCCAAATGGGAACGGGGGGTCAGGAAGGACTCGTCCGCACCCTACTGCAAGGTGCTGAGGTTTTAACACCATCCTCTGAAGCCAGGAAAGCAGACCTGATGCACCATCAGCCTGATCAAATGTAGCAGCAGGTAGTGGAGGATACCAAGTTAGATAGGCAGCGGGTGGAGCAGGTCGTATACCTGGGCTAGATGAATTACGTGTTTGCTTAGGGCAGCGTGGTGGGGAAAAGAGATCCCAGACTGACTCTTGTTCCACATCCATTGCAGAGACACCAGCCTGGCCGGATTCCGGCACTGGGTCTGGACGTTCCTTTCCACAGCGTTGGTTTTCTCGGGGAAGCCTGCTCTTAATTACCTTAATTACCAGCAGATTTCTGCTGGCAGATTCCAGGCGGTGCTCCCCAGAGAAGGGGAATTCAGAGGTGCACGCGGCATTAGCATCTCAATTCATTACGGCACCTGCTTTCCTGCCCAGATGTGGGAGCTAGCTTGAGCAGGCAACGTGGCAACTTGGCTTACAAACCCACTGGGAGAAGAGAGTTTAGGGGTTAGAGGAGGGGGGAGGGAGACAGGCTTCCTGGGTCCTATTTCTGGACCAGCTACTGATTTGCTGGGTGACCACGGACAAGTCACTTCAAGTCGCACCTTCCATATCAGTGGCCACCTTTGATCTCCCAGCCGGGCTCCTCCATTAGCATGAGCAGCGGGAATTCGAGGGTGGGATCCTAACAGGGGATGGAGCCCCCTGGATGAGCTGGTAGTTGCTGCGTTGAGATTATCAGAGGGGAGGGAGGGAGAATCTGGGCAGGATGTCCAAGGGGGAAGGGAGCAGATGGAAAAATATTACAGAATTTCCGGGGACATTTCCATTCCAGATCAAACCACTGGTCCATACAGTCTGGTATCCCCACCTCCTGCC
>NW_020664578.1:3145414-3148612 GCF_002925995.2 Terrapene triunguis
AGTCTGGTATCCCCACCTCCTGCCATCTCAGTCCATACAGGCTGGTATCCCCACCTCCTGCCACCTCAGATCAAACCACTGGTCCATACAGTCTGGTATCCCCACCTCCTGCCATCTCAGGTCAAACCACTGGTCCATACAGTCTGGTATCTCCACCTCCTACCATCTCAGATCAAACCACTGCTCCATACAGTCTGGTATCCCCACCTCCTGCCATCTCGGATCAAACCACTGGTCCATACAGTCTGGTATCCCCACCTCCTACCATCTCGGATCAAACCACTGGACCATACAGTCTGGTATCCCCACCTCCTGCCATTTCGGATCAGACCACTGGTCCATATGGTCCAGTATCCCCACCTCCTGCCATTTCAGATCAGACCTTACTGGCATCCCACCAGCTGCCACCCATTTGACCACTGGCTCATCTCTGCCAGTTTCCCACCTTCTGCCATAACGTATCCAGCCTCTGGCCCATCTGCTATGGCCTCCCGACCACCTCTCGTGTAGCAGTTCCGACCGCAGGTCTACCTAGCTTCTTCTCTTCGGATACCACCGCTCACCCAGCATCCCAGACTAGACTATCCCAGTTCTGACCTGGCCCAGAGCAGACCTCAGTGGCTCTAAAAGCTCCGGGGAACGGGTTTTCCACCCCACCTACAAACATGGTGCACGGAGACTGGAAATGGCTCAGGATCAGTTTCGATCCACCAGCCATGACACGGCCAGAGGTGGACCTTCCCCTTGGCCCCCTCGGGGACCGGATCCCATCCGAGGCGTGAATACGCCACCCTCCCAGCAGAGCATCCAACGGGCTGGCTCCTGGCGGGCCTCCCTTACCCCACTCCGGAGAGCAGCCTGCAGAAGAGGAAGGTGCCGTAACCTTGCACGAAAGAGGAGAAGAAGGCGAAGACACTGTTGACCGAGAGGGAGATAAGGAGGCACTGCTTCCGGCCAATCCGATCCGCCAGGCCGCCCCACAGGAACGCTCCCACCATCATGCCCAGGTAGACGATGAGGCCTGGAGGGACACAGCAAACAGAGTGGCACCTGTCAGCAGTAACGCACAGCCCTGGAGCTCCCTCGCCTCGGGGCTCAGCAGAGCATGTCCATGCAGGGGCCGTGCGGCCACCAACGCCAAGCAGCAGGTGCTGGGGTGGAGCGCGGCAGGCGGGTAGCACAACAACTTCTAGGAGGCAGGCAGTTAGAACAGGGGGAAGAAGAGTCAGGACTCCTGGGTTCCACACTCAACCCCGTGCTCTATGCACGAGACCCCACGCTTCTCCCAGAGCTGGGGAGAGAACCCAGGAGTCCTGGCTGCCAGCCTCCCTGCTCTAACCACTAGACCCCACTCCCCTCCCAGAGCTGGGGAGGGAACTCAGGAGTCCTGTCTGCCAGCCTCCCTGCTCTAACCACTAGACTCCACTCCCCTCCCAGAGCTTGGGAGAGAACCCAGCAGTCCTGCCGCCCATGCTGTGTCTGAACCCCAAACCCAACGAATTAGGAGCTCATAGGAGATGAAGATCCCTCCCTCCCATAGTGGGCGGCCCATCACTCTTCTGGCTGGTGGCTCTGTGCGGCTCCCAGCGCCCCCACTCCCACCCACCCCCGCCCCGCCTGCCCTGCCAGCAAGGGCTGTGATCTCCCAAGTTGTCCCAGCAACCCGTGGCTAATTTCTTGCTGAACTTCTCTTCCGCTGGGGGATGGGGGCGCGAGGGGAGCCCTGGCTAACGGGACTGGTACGAGGGGCAGCCCTGTGCCGCACGGGGCACTGTGAGCCAGGCGGGCAGCTGTAGCTGGGAGCAGGGCATGGCGGGGGATGGGAAGGGAGAAATGGGGAGAGATGTGCTATGGGGTACAGCTGAGCTGGGGGGCAGAGCACAAGGGGAAACAGGGGGCGCAGAGGGGACTGTTTCATGCTGCAGAACTGAGCTGGGGGGGCCGGGCCCAGGGGGCAATGGAGGAGCAGAGGACACGATGTCACACTTCAGGGCTGAGATGAGCAGGGGGGGCGGGGTTGAGCGCAGATGGAGATGTGGGGAGGTTCCTGTGATGCTGCAGGTTGAGTTAGGGGGCAGAGCACAGGGGTGCAGTGGGGTGTCTCTGTAATGTTGCAGGGTAGGATGAGCACAGGGGGAGATGGGGGCGCAGGGGGGGCCAGTTGTGTCGCAGTGCAGCTCTGAGCCGCCGATCGCATCAGTACGGAGGGGAAACGAATCCCTTCACCCCCAGCCTCCGATCCTGACGTGGCAGAGCGTGGGGGGGACTCCAAAGCGGCACGTTCGCACCCCGGCGACGGCAGCTGTCAACCTGCGTGATTAGCACGATCCTGATCCCTCGTCCCGGGGATTTCACGGCCCATCGGGCAGCTAAAGCCGAGAGGGCTAACTCGGCCCCCGCAGCCGCCCGGGCTTGTCAGCCTAGCTCGGGGGAGAGAAACATCCTCCCGCCTACGCAGGCCAGACCCTCATCTGCGTCGTGCCCAGCTCCTCTCCCCGTGAGCGGTCTGAGACAAGGACGAACCCCCCCACACACACACGCTGAGTCACTCCTCCCTGGAGGCTGGCGGGCTCTCCCGGCCCCCGTGCCCTTCACGTCACTTTCAGGAGATGCCGCGGCTGCACCATGGTAGGGGAGTTCTCGCCAAATCCTGCCCGTTCAATCCAGGGGACGGCTCTCCAAGGCGGACACATGGCAAGCGCTCGTGGCTGCCGCTTGCCCGGTCGCTGCCCGTGGCCAGCCAGAGCCCAGATTCTCCCTCCAGTGACGTGCCCCTCAGTTCTCACGGCCTGGAATCACTCACACCCCCACCGGGGCCAGGCATCTGTTCCCAGGCCTTAACTTATCATGAAAATCAAGCCATTTTTTTAACATTCCTAACTGATGTAGCAGGCCCAGACCGGAGCGGCGCCAGGGTTTTTGCCGCCCTTAGGCGGGGGGGTCCTTTCGCGCTCCCGGTCTTCAAGGCACTTGGGCAGCGGGTCCCGGAGCGAGTGAAGGACCCGCCGCAGAATTGCCGCCGAAGACCCGGAGCGCAGAAGGACCCCCCGCCGCAGAATTGCCGCCAAGGGCAGCAAAATGCCGCCCCCCAAATCCTGCTGCCCTAGGCGACCGCCTAGGTCACCTAAATGGAAGCGCCGGCCCTGGGCCCAGAGGCGCCGGGGCTAGGAACGCCCAAGCCTAGAGGTGCCGGGGCTA
>NW_020664578.1:3149012-3167517 GCF_002925995.2 Terrapene triunguis
ACCGAAAACCAACCCAAAATGAGTTAAACGGATCGTTTCGTTCCAAAGAAATAATCGGAAGAATTGTCATTCACTATTCCCCCCCCCCAGTTTTTCAGTTTCAGCCGCTCCGCTGGATTCAGTCCTGGTGTCTGCACTTCAACAAGGCTGTTGACAAATTGGAAAGGGTTCGGAAGAATGATCTGAGGCCTGGAAAACCTGCGTCTCAGGAAGAGAGTCACACCACTGTAGCTCTATTGACCTAATCCCCAGTATCAGGAGGTAGCCGTGTTAGTCTGTATCCACAAAAACAACGAGGAGTCCGGTGGCACCTTAAAGACTAACAGATTTATTTGGGCATAAGTTTTCGTGGGTAAAAAACTTATGCCCAAATAAATCTGCTAATCCCCAGTGTAGACGCAGCTAGGGCAACGGATGAATGCTTCCATTGACTTAGCTGCCATTGGTCAAGGAGGTGGTGTTCCTACACCAATGGAAAAACCCCTTCCATTGCTTCAGGCTGGGTCTACTCTATGGGGTTATGCCAACATAGTAGGGCACCGTAGCTGTGCCAGGATAGTCCCCATAGTGTAGACATGGCCTGAAGCTAGATAAATTCAGACTAGAAATAAGGTACAAATTTTGCAACAGTGAGGGGTCTGAACCCTGGGAACACCGCACCTAGGGACGTAGGGGATTCTCAATCACTTGAGTCTTTACATTCATAGATGTAAGGCCAGAAGGGACCATTGTTGATCACCTAACCTGACCTCCTGGATAACCCAGGCCAGAGAATTGCTCCAAAATAATTCCTAGAGCAGGTCTTGTAGAAAAACATCCCATCTGGATTTTAAAATTGCCCGTGATGGAGAATCTACCGCAACCCTGGGTGAGTTAATTACTCTGCCTGTTAAAAACGTACACCTTATTTCCAGTCTGAATTTGTCTAGCTTTAGCTTCCAGCAGGTTTTCTAGTCCTTTAATCACTTTTGTGGCTCTTCTCTGAACCCTTTCTGAGCTCCCAACATCCTTCCAGATTGGCCACCTCTTTCTCAGAGACACATCCTAGCTCAACCAGAAGTTACGGGCTCCATGCAGGAATCGCTAGGGGAGGTTCTCCAGGCTGGGCTGTGCAGGAGGCCAGACGAGATGATCAGAACGGTCCCTTCTCGCCTGAAAATTGACACGTCCAACAGAACTGACCCAGTCTGGACTCCCTGACGTTTCCAGAGGGGCTTTCATCCCAAAAGGGAACCCAAAGCTATGGCCCCAACCCTGCAATCGATCCACGCAGGCAGGTCCGAGGAAGGGTCTGTCCGGGCTCAAGGATTGGATTGCAGGACCAGTCAACAGAGCGATGAGGGAAAGACTCCTGCACCCCCCCGACTCCCGTTTTACACCAGTGTATTCATGGGGAGAATGAGGCTGCTGCTCGTCGGACCAAACCGGTGCCGGGACATAATGGTGGCTCTCGATGTCTGCAGACTCCAGAGGGATACGTACAAGCTTGAGCTGTCCACACCAATCCTGCTCCTGAGAATCAATGGGAAACCTGTACAAAGCCCGCCAACTTCAGCATAGGCACCCATGCCCTACCCTAAAGATCACGCCTTAAAACAGGGTCTGTGATGCCTTGATCCTTCTCCAGTCCACGCAGCAGCTGGTGGCTCCAGCTGGAAGACTGGGTCCCCACCGGGACTGCACAGGCCCACAAGGTGAACCCTGCAGGGCAGGGTTGGGGCGTGGCCGTGACGGGCCGTATTTAGGGGAAGCTCACCCCGATGCCTATCCTAGTTGCGTGCATAGGAGGCGCTGGTCTGCGGGGCCCTTTCGCCAGTGCTGAATCCACTTAAAACACAGGGGAGAAATTGCCCAATGAGAAATCATAAACCAGCCCTGACTAGCAAAACTAAGAGACAAAGTCCAGCTGGGCTCCTGGGCTGGAAGAACTGGCTTATTGGCGGGGTGGGAAGCCTGCCACCACAGCAAAGCCGTGGAGTGCCGGGAGGCAGAGCGCACGCAGAGGAGACGCAGCTATTTTTATCCTGCCTTTCATTTCGATTTGAGCTGCAGTCACAGGGCCATGCGTCAGCGTGATACAAGGTGACAGGCCTCATGGAAGAGCAAAAAGCCACAACCATTTTCTTCTGGACAGATTGGGGGGGATTCGGGGAAGGGGGCACATGTGGCAAGGGGGCATCTACATTTCCAAATGGAACCAGGAAGAACCATATTCCTCAAGCGATCGAGCCTACAGCTGGCTTTGGAACCAGGGTGCCTGATTAATAGTCCCGCCCTTCCTACACTTGGGGCAGGGAGGTAAGAGCGCTCCTAAGCCCCTTTACCCACCCCCCATATTCTGGGGTCAGGCAAGCTTCTGTCCAACCCTGGTGTAAATTACAGCAGCCTCGGGGCTGCTCTAACTCACATTCTGATTCCCATAGGAATCAAAAGGCTACCCATAGTGCAGTGCTCTCTAGCCACGCCCCTAATCCACCCCCATGCCGGGGGCTGGGAACAGGGCGGGTGCAAGGCCCGTATGCCAGCTCTGCACCAGCTGGGAAGGCCTTTGCATGGGGGTAGGATTCTCAGAGGGCTGTTTCCACCCCCTTTGTGCTGCCGGAGTGTGACTAGGGGTACGTCCACACAGCAGAGGCGGGAGCTTTGATCTAGCTGGCTCGGGTACCACTAGCAGTGAAGCTGCAGCAGCACGGGCTGCAGCCTAGGCTAGCCCTCCGAGGAAGGAGCCAGGGTACAGGGGCGGGCTGGAACTGAAGGCCACGCTGCTGAGGTTGCACAGCGATGGATACTCAGGCTGGCTAGAGGGAAGCTGGTGCAGACCACACCCCATGACTGCAGCACAGACGTACCCTGCGAAGCAGGGCCAGAGACGTTAGAGATGGAACGACCTGGCGGAACCTCGAGGCTGGTGCAGGATTGTTCCCGTAGGGAACACCCTCCCACCCTCCCACTTAATCCAGCCAGAAAATTTCCTCCACCCAGGCTCCATCCCATTGAATCCAGGGCTGGGGGGGGACCGACAGGGAGAGCAGAGATTGCCCCTCAATTCAACCCTAAAGGAAGAGGTTGTGCTCGTCCGCCCGGGCATGGTTTGTTTCCTTCGGGAGCAGCCTTCGGTGCCCATGCTGCCAGGTCTCGGCTCTGCGCCCCAGGAGCAAATCTCCCATCTTAGATTGTTAGCTCTTTGGGGTAGGGCCCAGCTCTTGGTTATGTGCCTGTACAGTGCCCCGGAAGTCGGGGGAGTGGAGTGTCCCAGCCCATGGCCCGTACAGCACCTTGCACGGGTGGGGGATGTGCAGGCCACAGCCTGTACAGCACCCTGCACTGGAGGGGGGTCCCAGCCCGTGGCCCGTACAGCACCCTGCACTGGAGGGGGGTCCCAGCCCATGGCCCGTACAGCACCCTGCACGGGGAGGGGCCGCAGGCCACAGCCAGTACAGCACCCCGCACTGGAGGGGGGTCCCAGCCCACGGCCCATACAGCACCCCACACAATAGGGATCCATGCTTGTGGCTCCTAGATGCTACCACACTGGTAAATAATCAAACGGCTGGCACAGGGGACGGGAATGGGACACGGGGACTGTCCCCTCTCAGCCACCCTTTCCCTCCAGCAGCAGGATCCAGAGATGGCTTCTCTCCACTCCCCGTTGCTGCATCCCGCTTATACGCCATCTGGCTTCTCCACCACTGGCCCTGGGGTCTGTCCTCCCCCCACCCCACCTGCCGATGGGAAGCAGCGTATCGCTCCCAGCAGCCAGATCCACCTGGAAGTCCCCAGGCTGATGGGGCCCGGCTTCCACAGCAGAATACACCTGCCAACCAGAGCAGGGCGCATGAGGCCCATCTCCCCCTTCATGCCAGGGAAACCCAGCTGCATTGCCCTGCATAGCCTCCAATAAGCCACATGCCCCGGCCAGTGTGCAAGGTGCCACCCGACTGCCCCCTCGCGTCACAGGTTCCCCCGGGGCTCAGTCCTTCGCAGCACCCGTGCTCAGTACTTTGACCTGCCGCTGGATCCCCCTCGCCCTGCGTGCTGCACTGAGCCCTGGCAGGGGACGCAAGCGCCCACTCGGGTTTCCAAGAGCCGCCTCGCGCCTCCTGGAGGAATAGGCAGATTCGTCCTTCTCGCCCCCTGGCTCCTTCACCAACCCAGCTCCAAACGCCCGCCCATCCTGGATTCCTGCTGTGTATTGCAGGGGGCTCCCCTTTCTCCCGCTCCGTTTCCGCTGACCCTTCCCTTCCAATGCTTGGAGCCTTTAAGCGCAAGGCAGCTGCTCAGAGTCCTGGCTCCCCTACTTGCACGGGGGTAAAGCCTCGTGTGACCATAGTGCCCCTGGCACCGCCTGGCCCAGGCCGTGGCTTCAAAGGGAAGGGCACCAGGGTCAAGTCGCCCCGTTGGAAGTCTCCCAACCAGATTCCGATGCCACTTAATCCGGCTGAGCTCACAACAGCTGCCAAGAGCACGGCCCCAGGTGGGACCCGGGCACAGAACCAGCCAGCTCTGCGGGGCTTACAAGAGAGATCGCCGGTCTGCAGGAGGCCCTGTCCTCCGCGCCCCGGAAGCGCGGCATGGTAACAAACGCAATGGCTTTATCGGTCACGTTTACGTTTGAATTCGGCACTGTCAAGCGCCGCAGCGTGACATCCCAACACCGCTCTGCCCTGCAGCTGGCACGGAGGAGCTCTTCGACACCGACAGAAGTGCCCCCCAAAGCCCACCAGAATTGGGGGCTCAGCCATGGCGGGGGAGGAACAAACCACTCATGGTTCTTTTTAGGCACAGCCTCCCTAAAGACAAACACTACACTGTTCTCCAGTAAGAGCCCCCAGCCACCTCGGCCGCGCTTGGGGCTACGGGGTAACCGTTCCTGCAGACTACTGGGGTACATCAAGTAAAGCGAGGAGAGGAGGGAGACACGCGGGGAAAACGTGAGTTAGAAGCAGAACGGTTTCCAAGCAGAGTGTTTGCAGCCCCCCCCCCCCCCCGAGCATGTTCAGCCAGAGCCCCAGAGCCCCCTGTGCACAGGCTCCAAGAGCAATGGTGGAAGTGGAGTTGATCTGACCCTTTGCAGAAACAGCTCCCCGCCTGCCCCCATGCTCAGAAGACAGGCAGAGTCCTGACCGCGCCCCTGCCACAGGCCCTTTCATCCGAGCACAAGGCACATGCTTCGGAAAGGTGGCTGGACGGGGGGGGGCATGAGAGATGGGCCGTTTCCGGGAAGCCTGCAGGGCCAGCGAGGGAGGCAGAGAATAAAGCCAGCCTCCCCCGTAATGAGATGTGCAGCGCAGTGCAAAGCTCGGGAAGGAAAAGAGAGGAGCCGATGAGGTGGCTGGAAGGCTCAGGGTAACGGGCGGATGGCTTATCAAAGGGAGAGATCCTGAAGCCTAAGGAATTAGTCCTCAGGAGCCGCAGACAGCCAGGCGCGGGCCAGGACTGGGGCTGTTATCAGCCAATTCAGAACACGTGTCCTGGGAACCATGGGTGGGGAGGGAACTGTAGTTATTAGTCCTGGGGTGAGCTACACCGAGAGGCAGGGGGTAGACTGGACTCCTGGGTTCTATTCCCAGCTCTGGGAGGGGCTAAAGCAGGGGGGCTGGGAGCCAGGACTCCTGGGTTTTTTAGTCCAGTGGTGGGAGGGGAGTTGGGTCTAGTGGCTAAAGCAGGGGGGCTGGGAGTCAGGACTCCTGGGTTCTATTCCCAACTCTGGGAGGGGGACCACGGAGAGAGGCCCAAGCAAATCCAAGCACTGAATTAGCAGCTAGACATTCCTGGCAACTGCTGCCAGGCAGGGTCCTTCCAGAGTTCATGCCGGGTCCCGCCAGCAGGAGTTCAACGAAAGGGCCGGAGTCCTCTGGGGATGGGGAACACAGGGCAGGACGAGGAGCTTCCCCGACGAACCGCTCCACAGCCCAGATCCCGTCAGTGTCGCACTAAAGCGCTGGAAGGGGCAATGCAAGGGGCCGGGCCGGCCGCTAAGCAAAGGCGAACGGGAACCAGCCTCCCGCACAGCTGGGCGCTGCCTCGTGGTTCCACACAGACACACGCATGTTCCCCCTGCACACACATGGCCCCTGGCACATGCACACACGCCCTCCCCCTGCTTATCCCTCCACCTGTGTTCATCCTGCACACCCCACCCCCTGCCCGTGTCTCGTCTTGCACGCATCCCCATGCACGCGCACTCCTGCCCTGCCCTACGCACAGGGCCAGCAACAGCTCTCGGAGCTGGAGATCTCCAGAGGGGAAGCTGCAAAGGGCCACGCCAAGCAGCGACCAAGCAGCTCCTGGGGTCTGGGCCGGGGAGATGGGGCGAAGGCGCTTTTCACGCTCAGGCCTGGGTGTGGCTGTCGTCTGGCGACGCCGGCATGCGACGAGTTTGCTGGGGCTCAGTCTAGTTCCTAGCAGGACAGGGAGGTGCTCCGCTCACAGCCCCTGGGCGGACGGACTCCGCAGACAGGCCAAGGATTGAAAGGGCCGTGGAGATTGAGCGCCCCACAAGTGGGAGGGGGGGCTCCCTTCCCCATCTCCACGGCTCTTTCAAGGGGGGGTAGCTCCCGCTCAGGGCTGTGACGGGCAGTGCTCGAGGTGGGCGGGGGAGCAAAGCTTTGCCGCAGTGCGGCCTGCACCTGCTCAAATCGCCGCATGTCGGGGGCGTCAATCCGGTGCCTTCCTCTAGCACAAAACTCGCTTGAAATCCAGGCTGCTCTGGGTCTTCCCCAGGTTCCCAGACTCCTGCCCCCCACTCCCCAATTATAGCAGCCCCACCCCTTCACTCCTCTTCTCTGTAGCCGCTCAGGCAAAATTTCCTCCTGCTTGCTTTCATTTGGAATTAATTCCCACTAAGCCCTTTGCGGCAGTGCCGAGGTCTGGAGGGGCTGTCAGTGGTGCAGGGAGATAAGCTGGGGGGCCGTTCACATTGGCTAAATTATGCCGGTGTTCGAGGACAGCGGAGGGAGGAGGAGGACGACGCAGGGGGTGAGTCACCGACTGTCACTGCCGGCCGGGAGCTCTCGCCCGCTGCAGCATCCAAAGGGATTTCAGAGCACGAGCCACCCCTGGCTACAAATCCAGCTCCCCGCCCCCCATTTCCAGCTGGGTTCTACCAAGCGAGGCGCTTGCCTGAGCCCTTCGCTGTCATTAGCCTCACAATTATCCATCCGGGAGACAGAGTCAGGCGAGGAAAGCAGTGTGGCCTGACGGAGAAATCATTCGCCTGCAATTCAAGCAATCCGGGTGCGAATCCCACCTGGGCTACAGGCCTGTTGGGGGACACGAGAGGTCTGGTCTACGTCCCAACCGCTGAGCAAATCCTACAGAGCTTGGCCTCTCTGCGCCTCAGTTTCCCCCCCTAGTCTGATCTCCTGTATCACAGGCCAGGGAGCTGCTCCAAAATCATTCCGAGAGCAGATCTTTTAGGAGAAATAGGAGCGCAACCAGGAACAGAACCCAGGAGTCCTGACTCCCCAAATAACCCTGCTCTCCCCCCTAGATCCCATTCCCCTTGCAGAATACGAGCCTGCAATCCTACCGTCCAGACCCAGGCTCTAACCGCAGTTTGACTTGCAAGAGTCCTCCTGACGCTCCACAGAGCAGCGCCTCATCTCACCAACTACTCGCCTGGTCATTGGCCTGGCTCAACTACTGGAGTCAAACAGAACTTAAAAATGAAAGAGGGGGCAGGAGCCGACAGGTGCCATGGGTGAGGGCCGCAGCCTCCAGAGACCTGGCTACAAATCCCAGCTACGGGCACCAGAAAAGAAAAACGAAAAAAGGGCCATAAAGACTGAAGTCCACTCTCATCCCTCGCAGGACAAGGCTGGGGCATCAGGATATCGGTATGGGCGCACCTCACAGTCCACCTGGGATTTCTCCTACGTGGGTTGGGATGGAAAGGCACGGGCAGAGCTGGGGGAAGCCCGGGGCTGGAATAGCAGGGCACCGTAAGCTGGGACTGAGGGGCATCAGCAGAGGTATAGTGGGGGAGCCCAGGGCTGGGATAGCAGGGGGCTGCAGGTTGGGAGGGACTATGGGGCACCCAGGCCCCTCACTCTACCACTAGGCCCCCCTGACTCTAACCACTAGACACCACTGCCCGCCCAGAGCGGAGACTAGAACCCAGAGTCCTGGGGTTCCAGGTCCCTTCCTGCTCTCCCCACTAGACCACGCTCCCTCTCGCAGCCCGCTCTCAAAGGAAGCGAGAGGGATGAATCCTTCCCCAGTTATTGAACCTAGACTTGAAGGAAAGAGAACTCCCTCGCCCAGCGCACCCCGGGCTCCAGCCCACGCGCTGCTTCGCTGGCTGTAACACTCCGGAGGGGAAGCAGCACTTTATTTAAAGCTCTGCTGTCTCACTACACCCCGGCCATCACACCCACCCAACAGTGCTTCCTCCCTCGGCCAGTGCTCTGCCACTCACTAGGGAGAGGCGGCTACTGACCAGGCCTGTATGGAACAGCGTCCCCCACCCCAGGCTGCCCCCCGCCTCCCAAGCCAGCCTGGAGCCTTCCTTACAGCCAGGGCCGTTCTGGGGTTCTGTTCCAAGCTCTCGAAGGGGAGTAGGGGCAAGTGGTTACCGCAGAGGACTGGGTGTCAGGATTCCTGGCTTCTACTCCCAGCTCCTTCACCAATTTGCTGGGTGACCTAGGGCAAGTCACCGCCCCAGTATCTGCCTCGGTTTCCCCATGTGTAAAGCAGGGATAACGATGCAGGCCCATCTCCTGGGGAGGCTCAGTTCATTGACTCAGCATTTGAGATTCTGGAGGGACAGCATCAGCCACTGGCACGGCACAGCCTTGGTCCCCCAGGGACCTACGCAGAACCCTTCCCTAGGGGTCCCGGGGCTTCCGCTCCTAGGTTACAGCAGCGCTGCCCGCCGCGGATCCCTGCCTGCCTGCGCTGGGAAGGCAACGCCCCCATCCCCCAGAGGAGGTGGCAACCCGGGTGCAGCTCTGACTGCAGCAAGGGTGGCTGTGCTAACCGGGGACGGAGCCCGCTCACCCCCTCCAAAGGGATGGACACGGAGGGAGATCTGGGCTCTCAGTCTGGGCTGAAGAGAAAAGCAACGGCCCAAAAGAGCCGCTAGCCACCGCCGTACAACCCAAACGCGAAGGCCTGGTCCAGGCGAGGATGCTGCCCTACCCAGCTCAGAGGGAGGGGCGTCCCCTGAAACAGCCTCTCAGGGGGGGGGCTCAGGAGCTGCACCCCCTTCCCCCACACAGCTGGGGCACGCTGTCTCTACCCGCTAGGGGGCACTGCCTCCAAGGGGAGGCCAGCGCATCCTCCCTGGCCCGTGCACTCTGGTCTTGGAGCCGGGGCCTGCTAGCCAAGGATCTTGCAGTGGATTCAGCTCTGGACCGAAAGCCCCTCCAGACTCCAATGCTCTAGTTAGCCAGAGATGCGGCACAGGGCACAGGTACCCCCCACCCCTCAGGGCTCCCCAGGCCCACTGTTGGCTCTGTCTGGGACGTTCATGGTGAGGAAGGCCTGTGGGCCATGGAGTAGGCTCTCCCAAATTAAGCAGGGGGATGGGTTCCGGTTCGTCCCAAGCTGGATCAAATCCACAAGCTACCAATATTGGTCCCAGCCCCCCCACCCACCCCCCAGCTTCCTTGGGCCTGCGTCTCCCAGGTGCAGCGGCCTTTCCCACTGGGCTCCCGTCACGCGGGCGCCGGCACTGACTCAGCAGGAATCAAAGCCGCAGGGACCCACTCGGGAGAGAGCCGGGCGCCAGCTGGCTAGTTCCCGAGAGCCCGTCTTCATGGCCGTGCAGGGGTTGGGAGGAGACCCCCGAGAGCTGCTGGCCTTTAGCCACTGGGACCGGACAGTCAGGGACACGCAACGGACTCAGGACAGAGCGTGCACGTCTCAAAGCCGGGGGAGGGGCTGAGAGTCCGGACTCCTGGGTTCCAATCCCAGTTTTGGGAGGAGGGCGAGGTCTAGTGGTTAGAGCAGCAGCCTGTGGGAGTCAGGACCCCTAGGTCCTATTCCCAGCTTTCTGACTAACTGTGTGCGAGACCCAAGTCATTTCACTTCACTGCTTCCCAGGGGGAGGATATTGACCAGCCTTAGGGGATGGATCATGGGGCCTGACCTGTAAGACACTTTGAGATTCTCCTACAAAGAGGTGAAGAGCCGTGACAAACCAAATCCAGGACTACCAAGGACTTGATGGATTTCAATACGGCGCAGGGCAGATAGAACTCAACCTCCCACCCCGAAAAGCCAGGTCCCTGCTGCTTTAGAATCCCCATCAGCTGTTAGCAGTACAGGGGCTATGACACAGAGCTTGGGAGATCCGATTCCATCCACCAGAAAGCAATGGCATGCCTCAGGCACACACACAGGAGCTGCTGCAGAAATAACATGAGCCAAAACCAAAAGCCCCCATTGGAGGGGCGGGAGGAGGGCAGAGTGCACCCACTGGGAAAGCAAATTGCCCGACTCCCTGTGGAGCAAGACTACCCTCTGTTCACACAGCACAGCCAGGGCAGAAACCCCAGTTGCCATGTGCTACGGAAGAGGCAGCGAAAACTGACTGAGCCTCTCCCAGCTTTCGAAGGTGGCCTGCCGCCATGGGCCAAAAGAAAAACAAAATCGCAGACATGCCTGGCTGATTGGGGCCCGGATCCCATTCTGGCCACGCCCTGTGTGCCCCCTGCAACGGTACAACCCAGGGTGGGTTCAACCTGTGCTCCTAAACCAACAGGGGTCTGCCTGGGGCTGGGAGCCACTTTTACTACTTTTGCTCCCACCAGCATGGTACGGAGCTGCGTCACACCAGCTGGGAGACCAGAAGGGAGAATAATCTGAACTCCCACTCAGGGCCAGCGTCCTCCCCCTTTTACTGTGGCCTTGGCAGGAGTGCAACTCAGGGCTTCTGGAAAGCCCCATCCGCTATCCCACCGCACACACCAATTACTCTAATCGCATAGGAGCTTGGGGGCAGGGAGGGGGCTCTCTGCACACTAAATCCTGAGCCCTGCAGGTGGGGTGGGGGTGGGCGGACCCAACTGAAAGGCTTTGTAGCAAGGGGGGCTCCCCCCCTCAAAAAATGGCTCGAACCAGGCAATGCGCTAACCGTGAGAGTGCTAGGCACTCAAAATGACTGTCACCCACAGCAGAGCACTCCCACGTGCATTTGGGAGCAGGACACCAAGAGGGGTGGGGTTGCCAAACGAACTTTCAGCTCACGAGGACCCCACTCCACACCGAGCCAAAGGGAGTGCCTATATCTCCCTGCCCCCCTTCCCAGCATGCACTGCTTCGGGCCTATGGTTGCTAGGCTCCCTCCGGGAACACCATCCCCCAGAATGCCTCTTTCCCCTTCGAGGGTCAGCGTCGTCCCCCCCCCTTCCCTCCTGGCATCCCAAGGACTTACCCAGCATGCCTTTGTTGGAGTCTGACAAGCACATGTCCTTCTCGGCGCTGGGGAGGACAAAGCCCACCACGAAGACCTCCACGCCATCGGCCATGAGGGCCAGCCCCAGCACAAAGTAGAGCGTCCACTGGAAGCGCCCGTGGCCGCACTCCTGCAGGATGAGCTCGTACTGCTGGGCCAGCTCCTCCTTGTCCTTCTTCTTGTCCCCTTCCAGGTCCTCGAAGTCTCTGAACTCGCTCACCACCTGCTGGTTGTCGGCCAGCTGGTCCCCGGCCTTCAGGGAGTCATTGCGGGGGATGCCCTGGTACTCGCCCTCGTAGATCTCGTCGTCCTCGTCGTGCCCTTCGGTGGCGTCGCTGGAGGCCCCTTCCTCATCGTTGGCCGACTCGCCGCGGTAGTAGCCGTCCTGGGGCTGGTAATCCTCCTCATCGTCGTCCTCCTCGAAACGGGAGTAGGAGCGCTTGGTGTATTCGTCCTGCACGCGGTCCACGCCCTTGCCCACCTTCTTAGTGGCATGCTTCTTCACCTCCTTGGCAATGTCCTTCGCCCCCCGGATGAAGGCCGTGCGGTCCCTGAACCCCTCATCCATGGCTCTGCCCTTGCGGATGCCCCGCCTTCAGATCTCACTGGCGTGAGGAAGAAGAGGATGGGAACCGCCTTTGATGGGGGGGGGAGGGCGGGTCTTCCTGGATGAGCACACAGGGCCCCTCCCCGTCTCCTCAGGCCAGGGGGCAGCGGTGGGAATCTTCGGCACGCACACAAGCTTTCCAACGGCGGCCGATCGAGGGCACTGAACCGCGACCCATTCGCTTAATCCAGGCTTGAGACGCCGGAGTGGCCAGGCGGGTCGATTGGGCGAGTCTCCCTTGAGCGGCAGCAGATGGAGACGGTCCTGGGAGGGGGAACAAACACAGAGGGGGGGCGTTATCAGGTAGGAAAGGGCATCCATGCTCCCTCTCTCAAAAGCCACTTCCCAGTGGAGGAGGCTGCTGTCTGTACCGCGTGGCTGGGGAACAATTCAATATCTAGGCCCTAACCCCAAATGAAGTACCTCAAAAACGCAACAGGCAAAATTACAGACAAGGCTTTTCAATGGTTTGCCAAGCAGGATGCGAGACGTTGGCAAAGGTCCCCTGAAAACCCACATTTGGAAAAGCTTAAAATATGCTGACAGGGCAGGGTAGCCCTTTGAGGAAGACGCTCTAAGCCGACGGGCGAGAGCTCTCCCGTTGGCACCTCAGTGAGAAGCAGTAGCTAAAATCAACGAATAACTGAGGATGACCCATGCGGCGCGGACGATGATACCAAAACACGAGGCCAATTGCTGAATGGCAAAGAAGGAGGACGGTGCGTTAGTTTGATAACTAACAGGGTGCCTTGCCCATAGGCTGGAGAGCTTGGGGCTAAACCAATCCTGATTACAGGATGGCGCCCACCTGAGGGGAACCAGGTGGTCTACTATAAAGGGCAGGACGAAGGTGCAGAGGTGTATCTGGTGGAGAGAGAGAAAGGAAAGGAAGGAACGCACGCACACAAACTTGGAAGCAGGGCCAAAGGGCTGAGCTCCCGCCAGAGAGAGCCGGCGGAAGCAGGTGGCGCTCATGACTGGGGGCTTCCTTGAAGACTGTTTTGGATTATTTTGCGGTTAAGGACTCTGAGGTTTGCGTGAACTTTATTGGCCATTAAGCCAGCCTGAGTCAAGCCTAGGCGATGTGGAGTACTTCCGGGGTCTGCAAGAGGGGGCTAAGGAGGGCAAGGTAAAACCCTTTCAAACGACCCCCCGGGCATGGTACAAACAGCATAGACGGGAGGATGGAAAAACAAATCATGAAAACGTGGCTCGATGGAGAACTGGGTATGTGTGATGTTAAATAACGTTGGCTGCAGGAAAGCGAACGACTCTAACGTGGAAATGTGGAAGAACCAAGTGAACGAGGGCGCAAATCGGAGAAATACCAGACCGGAAACTGAAGGAATGAGACTGAAGGAGGAGCCCGGAGGCCAGAGTGTGAGACAACCATCAGGACGGGTAGGAGAGCTTCCCAGAACTTGGGTTCCCCACCTATTCCATTTTATCTCTTTACTGTCTGGCATAAACATAAGTGACAATTGTCTGAAAATGTATAAATAAAGGCAAAAATTGATTAAGCCTAAATTAGTTGGACTCATGCCTCAGTTTCCCACCTTACAGAGCCTAACACCATGGGCTCTGTGGTAGATTGAAACTGTTAAAATCACAGGCTATCACTTGAATTTGCAGTTTCTCAGTCCTGCTTGCAAGCTAGAGTGCTCAGCCAGGAGTGTCCAATCACAGTCAGCTCTGCAGGGAGCCAGCTTAGAATAAGGTGAGGTGAGTTGTGCCGCTCCACTTTAGGGAGCAGCCTGCTTTGTCTCTCACTGGTTTTGGGTCCTTGGGTGTTACCATTCTGGAGTTTAAGTAATAAAGTCATGTTCCAGGGCAACCTTCCAGCAAGAGTAGACATGGTTTTTATCTAACTTCCCTGTGCGTATGCCTGAACATAACAGGGACCTGATCCAGGACTGGGGCTTTAGGTGCTACCATAATACACCTAATAGCAATGAACATGTACAGCGCCTAGCACCATGGGGTCCTGGCCCATGGCTGGGACTCCTAGGTGTTACTGTATTACAGATAAATAACTTTAAAAAGATCCCCATGTTCTCCAAGCCAGGATTCCAAGTCATTAGTAATTTTGGAGGTCCAGTTTATGACACCATGGAAGACACTGATTTCCAGACAGTGCTGAGCCCCGTCCTCTGAAAACAAGGCCCCTCTTAGTTGTCTCAAGTTACTGGAGGAGCTCGGCCAATGCCAACTCAGCCCCATTGCTTCGCTATGAAATGGCCTTGGCCTCTAAACCATCTGCTGTGGAAATGCAGCCGCCCCTGGGGTGGGACGCAGGGGCCGTTTAACAGCCGCACAGCACGCGTTTGAGACAGCAATTGAAGAATGCTATGTGACCACCACTGCAAGTGGAGATGTAGGACAGCAGAATGCAAAAGGCCCTGGCATCCCGGCCCCAAAAGTCAGCTTCATAAACACGAACGTATCACCAGGTCTTTGAGCATCCACAACAGCTCAGGACCTTGGTCTCCCACTGCATCAGACAGGTGGCACCTCCAGCTGCACAACACCCGAGCACCCTGCTGAGCCACTGACTCCATACCAAAAGGAAGAGCGCCCCCTACTGACTCACCAGGGTCACTGCCTGTGCCACCAGGGTCCTGCCTGGAGATCTACCATCCAAAGATCAGTGTAGCCCAACCATGCTTAGCTTGGGAAAGCCAAGCCATAGCTGGGGGTGACCTGTGGTAACATGGAAATAGATTATTAATATTGTATATATAAGAATCCCATATCTAGCTCTGGTCATGCCCAAACTATCCAGCGACTCTCCCAAGCCAAGTACGGTTCGGACAGGTTGATATTCAGATGAGAGATCTCCGTATTTATATATAGTTATTCTCAAAGGTGCCATCAGCTGACTCTTTGGCAAAGACAATCACAGACCTAGTCAATGGCTGTTCCAAGCACTCCCTTTCAGAATCAATGGAAGGAGCAATTAAGCCCCTTTATGTAGTCGAGACAGCTACAAACAATGGAGGGATTGCCCAAGGCAGGTCAGAGCTGAGCTGAGCGGAGCGGGCTTGGGAGCAAAGGGGAGCATTCCCTAGCTGCAAATGCAAGGGCTAAGTTATCAGTTTTGAAGGCCCTGTGTGTTGGAGGCAGAGAGGCAGGAGAAGCAGTTGTGAGCATGATCCTGGGAGGAAGCAGTGAGAGAGAGAGATGCTCGGGCACAGTGCTCGCTGGAGTGGCAGACATGGGAATTTCTGAACAAGGAAATTGCCTGCTGTTTGTTGCTCCCGTATTCAGGCAGCCAGGACTCTGAGGACATTTTTTTTGTAAATAAATAAACAAGGTTACCCCCAAACAATATCCCTGGCGCGTATCAATATTTTACAGTGAAATTGCCCTTCAGCAGCCATTCCCGGGGTCACGAGACAGAGCTTAACAGGGCTGAGCCTTCTAATTAAAGTGGAGCAGACTTTTCAAAAAGAGGTGGCTAAAATTGGGCTCTCAGATCTCCAGTTAAGTCTCGAAATAAGGATCCCGATTTTAAGAAGTGCTGAGGACCCAAGAGCCCCCATTTGACCTCAGATAGGAGCTGCTGGCTGGCTCCATACTTGAAAAACCAGGAGACTTAGTTAGCAGCTTCAATAAGGATTTAAGGATGGGATTTACAAAAAAACAACCAGGGCCCTGGTCCTCACCGGTATTTAGACGCCTCATTCCCATCGATTTCCTTTGAAGATGTGACTTAGGCGCACAAGTCTCTGACTCTCAAGCCCACCCTACCTGCTTGTGAGAATCTTGGCCAATACATTTGGGGGATGCTTCGGGACATTCTCCTGAGACAAGCAGGTGCCTCTTGAAGAAGATTCCCTGCATTGTACTAAGAAGCGGATTTCGCTTAGGCAAAGGACGGTAACATCCCAGCGAGGCGCAAAGACCCTATTACACACAAATCACAGACCAATTGGCCATAATAAAGAGATGCCAACAACTCTGTGCCGGCCGAAGCTAGTGGGAAATAAACCCGCCACTGCATACTTTAATACACCGATTATAAATGATACGTCAGAGAGCAAAACTTACTCATTTTGAGGCTGGCCTGAAGACCCTCCTTTCCCAGCAACCATAGGGGAAGGGGGTGGGATAGTTTATGAAGGGCCAAGAGGTGAATGCGAATCAATTTGCAACACGTGCCCCCCAGCTCAGCCCCTGCAGGGAAGCCCTAGCAAGCTGAGGCTGGCGCATTCTGAAACGCCTCCAGCGGAAAATGACCCATTCACCGCACCTTGCCCACAACTGAAATAGCGGGGTCCAGGGACCCCGGACTCCTGGGTTCTTCTATTCACAGCTCTGCTGCCTCCCACGCACAGGGCAGAGGAGGAATCGTACAGAGAGGGAGCCGAGATGAAGAAACTTGCCCAGCGTCACGCAGGCAGGCGGAGGCAGAACCTTGAACCCAGATTTCCCTCCTCTCAAGCCTGCGCTTTGGCCGCCAGGCCGGCCGCGCTCCCTGCTGTCCTTCTAGGATTACGTCGGAGGGAAAACGGCGACAAGGGAGGCTGACGCACGATTGGAATCGGGGCCCTGGCCACGGCGGGGAGATAAGCCCTGCCGACGGCCCGGAGAGCACCAGATAACAAGGCTGTCAATGGCTTCTGGGCAAGAGCTTCAGGGATTTTGTGAGGTGACCTGTTTCCTGCTTGTAGACTCCAAGCAGGGGCTCGGCAGCCGGCCCCCCGCTCCCCCGCAGCGTCACGCCAGCCCAGAGGCCTGGCAGAGTGGGGCTTGGGTGCTGTCCAGGCCAGTAAACTGCCGCTGGAGAGCCGTCACCTCAGAGCAGGATGTCTACAGGAGGGGGAAAGCTGTGCCACAGACAGCATCAACAGAGCACCCTAGGGAGAGGAGGAGACAGTTGGTGGGGGAAGGACCCAGCTACGGACAGCAGGGATGGCTAATGGGGAAGGACCTGCTGTTTGGCCTTGGCCAAGCCCAAGCCACGTCCCTTCTCCGGGGGGCAGTTTTCCGCCCCACCCTGTGTCTATTTACACCACGAGCCTGGCTCTCGCTGCGCGTCCATGCAGCGCCAGGCGGCCGTTTGTCGCTGGCACGAGACCATGGCTGGCGAGGGAGCAGTGGGTCATTGGTCCCAGCGGCTCCTTGGTCCCAGCCTGGTTGCTAGGGGACACCTGCCGCGCCCTGAAGGATGCGCGGCCGCCCTCTCTCGTCACCATGAAGGATGTAGAGAAACTGGGAAGGATCCCGAGGCGAGTGAGCAAGGTGGTCCAAGGGATGGAATGCCAGCGCCCTAGGAGCAAAGGCTGAAGGAACTGGGTATGTTTAGTTTGGAAAAGAGGAGATGAAGGAGGGGGACGTGGCAGCGGTTTTCAAATCCTTGCAGTCCCTACCAACCCTCTGGTTCTAGGAACGCTCCCTGCGCAGGGGATCATCTTCCCAAGCCCTGGCCAGCCCGCAGCCCGCTCCACACACCTATACCACTGGCCAAAAAGCCAGTAACACAGAGAGGGCCCCTGTCTCCGAGACTGAGCGCCAGGCCAACCAGAACCAGCCCCTGCCCCCAAACTCCCCTGGAGGAACATCTTTCATACAAGCTGCAAGTGCCCTAGATACTGTCGAGAGAGAGGAGGATTATCAGGGGTGTTCCGGCAGCACCTGGGGGTCCCCGCCACCTGAGATCAGCGCCCTATTGGGTGCTGCACAGACGTGTCGTGAGGCGCGCGCTTCAGGGCTGGAGCCCACTGCTACCTATTCAAGATGAGGGTGAGACCCATGGGCTGGGAGGGTAGATTATCCCACCTCTGCTACTGCGGGGTTCTTACCCCTTCCTCTGTCGGACACTGGGCCAGGCGGATCTGGGGTCGGAGCCAGTCTGGCAATGCTTGTGTTCCCCAATGACTCATGCACCGCTACCCCGGAGGCCGGGCCACCTGCCTGGTGGCGCGAATTCACAGCCAAACAGCTCTCCCTAGCAGGGAGCTTCCCCCAGGGCCAGCCAGCTTTGCCCTCGGCTCAGTTCTGGTCCGTTCCTCCGCGGGGGGCCAGATCTGGGCTCTGCGGGGGGAGAACGGCCCCGCCGGACCCACACACAGGCAGGCAGGATGGTTGGTGGCAACCATCTTCGCGAGGCAGAACTTCTGCAGCTCAGAGCGCTACTCCGGGCGGACGCTGATCTCACTCACGCGGGCGTGACGCCGCCACTGATGCTCACGGGGGACTGTCTTTAGCTCTCCCCACGTGCACCCAGCTGGGCCCGGCTTTGCAGCAGCTCCCGGCATGGCAGGAAGCGCTCTGCAGGGTCGCGGGCCCAGCTGCAGCCTGGCACAGGCGGGGGGGGGAGGGAGGAGAGAGAAGAGGCCGGCCTGGCTTTGTTTCACAAGCCGAACCTCATTTAAAAGCACATTTCTGGGTATTCATTTCCTACGCTTCTTAAAGGATACTGGGGATCACAGGGGCCTCTCCCCAGCAGCAGAGCCCTGCAATGCTCCTCAAGCCCAACCTGGGCTCCCCCCCCC
>NW_020664578.1:3167527-3198442 GCF_002925995.2 Terrapene triunguis
CCGAGTGATGCAGCCAGCTCAGCTCAGTCAGAGGAGGAAATCCCTGCCCCAGTGCATACATCAGCTGCCCAGGGAGTCACTGATGCAAAAGAGCATCCATATGTGGCACTTGGTGGGGGTAGGGGTCTAGGCCTCCACCCCCACGCTGGGAGAATCTAGTAACCTAGGGTTTCCCTCTGCGCTGGGATCTGCTCTCCCCTGGTCGATCACCGATCCATCAACGCCAGGCGGCAGGGGCAACCTCGTTTGCCAAGGAGTGCCAAGCACCCCAACGGAGGCCCACGGGGTTTCAGGGCTCTGTCTCTCCGGCTCGCAGCATCTCTCGGGTTGCCCAGCACCCAGCTTCCCCGGCCCCATGGATTCGGTGGGGCAGCCAGTGAGTTCTCCCTCATGTGGTGTCAAGCCTAGAGAGACCAGACCTGCCTGTGCAACCCAAGCCCCTGAGCCATGGGGCAGCCCTGAAGGTGGCCCTGGGAGCCCTGTATCCACAGGCCCAGCTCCCTGCCCCTCCTCAGCCGTGTGCCCCTAGAACTCCCTACCCTCGTGACAGAGAAAGCCACCCCACCTCGCCCATCCCCCGGCCCATGGTCCGATCACGCCAGCCCCACCGGCCTGGGGAAGGGGCTGCCCCACAAGGCGCAGTAACACGAGGGCTGGCGGGGGGGTGAGGGGTTTCCTATCAGATACATGACAAAATGAACACGCCCCTTCCCACCTGCCTCAGCCAGGGGACCTGGCCCCCCTCCTGCCAGCAGTGACCCACACACATAGCAACTGAGCCCAGCAGTCCCATAACGCGCAGCCTGGCCTGGTGCCACTTTGTGGCCACTGCATGGTTCACCCACCTGTCCCCTTCTGGAGGGTGCCTGGGCCACATAAAGAGCCTGCTACAGCCTTGAGACACCGGAGAGGGGCCTTTTAGCTCAGGCCGGAGAGCCCTGTGCCTTTAAATCCAGAGGGGCCGGGTTCAACCCTGCTGTCACCGTGGGCCAGGTGTGAGTAAATTTATAGAGCCACACCGGGCCACTGCCCTGCATCCGTTTACACCAGCGCCGAGTGGGTACCAGCCCTCCCCAGGTCGGAGTGGCAGTGTTCCCGCACCCACCTTGCACGGGTACCCGAGGTGCAGGGCCATGGAGGAAACAGTTAAATAAAGGTCCCCACAATACCCTGCTCCCTCCGCTGTTCAGGGATGAAACGGACTGGCCCAGACACAGGCACTGGGCTGCTGCGTGCTCACCGTCCACTAGGGTTGCCAATTTGGATTGGACACATTCCTGCAGGTTTCATCACAGGACATAATCCTGGAGGGCTGGCAAGCTTACTCCCCAGATCTCAGCATCTGCCCCGACTCCACCTTGGGAGACCTGGGTCTGTGGCACCCAGAAACCATGGCGATGGACGTGGGATATGAACCTAGATCGGATCCGTTCTGCCTAAGCTGCCCCCTTGCTGACTAACACAGGGAAAAGGACGTGGCCTTTCCAGGTGCTTTCTCCCAACCACCCCACCCCAAGCAAGGCGCAGTTACCACCAGAGATGGGTCAATAACACCTCCCAGATCTGGGATCTCAGCGGCTTCAGAGCCGGATGCGGAAGACCAAACTGCATAAGAGGATGGGTCTTTAAACCACAGGCGCTGCACGCTCCACCTAACACAGGAGGCAGGTGGGCCCCAGGGCTCTTATGCACAGAGCCCTGCAAATTTGCGGGTATCCGCATCCAATCTGCAATTTTGTATCCACACAGGGGATACTTATGCAGCCAAAAGCATCTCAGCCCGGCTTCTAGCCCTCCTGCCTTTTGCCCTGGTTGGCAATAAAAATACAGGCCATTTACCAGGTGGGTAAGACAGGCAATGGGGAAGCTGTGTTGGCAAAGACCCTTTACTAGCGGGGTAGCAGCGCCTTCTGGTGACCCAGCCTCGACCCTGACCCGGGCTCTGAAATGCAGCTGAGCACCCACGCCATTGCCAGGCCCAAGAGCACTGGAGCAGGTTGGGTGAAATGTTTTTTTTTTGTTGTGAGCAAAATGCCAGTTTATCCTGCAGAAAAGGTTTGGTTTGGAAAGGGTCCGTTTGGATGAATTTTCAACTAGAAAAATTGTCTGTGTGTGTGGGGGGGCGGGGGGAGTTTAAACCTTTTCTAAATGAAAAATTCCAGTTTTCTGGACAACCAACTTTTTTGTTTTGAAATGAAAGCGAATTAGAGGGGGTTAAAAAGGGTCAAAACCAAAATGAAATGCTTCAGTTGACCCAAGCCAGATTTTTTCCGCAAGTTGTCAGTTTGCGCAAGTTTTCAGGACGGACTTTTCATCCCGATTCAGAAGGGGACCTTTTTTTCGAGCTCTCCAAAAATGTTTGTGGGGCGGGAAAACCGGATCCCGCGCTGCTGTGCTGAAACCCCTGCGGAGATGACAGATATGCCAGTGACCGGGTGTGTGAGGTACTAATTCACGGTCACTTTCAGGGAGATCTTTCCAGAAAGGTTTGAAGGAGCAATGAATAATCGGCAGAATCCAGGCCGGCAGCTAGAGAGACTGGAGCGTTTGCGCCTCGAATGGCTGGAAGGTGGGTGCGGGGCAGGTTGGAAGAGGAGCAAATGCCCAGATCTTCACACGCTTCAGCTCATTCATTGCAAATGATGCTCCCCATATGCCCCTTGCGGCAGTGCACACAGGTCAGGCTAGGGAGGGGCTGCAGAGAACAGGACTAAGCAGAGCTCCTCCCCCAGGTCTCACAGGCAGGCCTGCTTGCCTCCTACAGCTGAGCGGGCCTGTAACTGGATCTGCAGGGCCGGCTGGCAGAGGCTACTGGAAAACGAGGGGTGCAGAATGCCCCCTACAGAGGGTTGCTAGGCAGAGATGTGTCTGACAGGGAGACAAGTACAAATGGAGGAGCCCCCTGCAGCCAAGGAAAGGCTTAGCTCACCCCCAGTGACAAAGCCGGGACCAGAGTGATAGCAAGGACCCGGTGGCAGTGGGAGAGGACATGCTACAGAAAAGTGAGGGTGGGGTCACTATCCATTTTTTACAGAAGGGGAAACTGAGGCACAGAAGGGTGCAACTTGTGCAGCATCATGGCAAAGCTAGAGAGAGGACCCAGGAGTCCTGACTCCCAGGACCCTGTTCTGACCACTGCCCCACTCTCCTTTCCCTTCAGGGCCTGACCAAACCTCTGTCACAGCAGTGATCAAACGCTCCAGCCCAATACACATGCCGACTTCTTGCTAATGCCAACGGGAGCCAGGCCAGATGATCAAACCAGCCTGGGCCGCTTGGCATGAACGGGGGCAGCTCCACTGACATTCATGGATCTGCAGTCGTTTCCGGGATTTAGCCTGCGTACCAGCTGTGGTGCAAAGGCAGGTCATTCCAGCCCCAGCTCAGAAAGCAGAGATCCTCGGGGCGGAGTGGGGGGACGCGGGATGTGTTTGAAGGTGAGATCTCAGGAGGGAATCGGGAACATACATTCAGGAACCCATCCCTCAGCCAGCCAGCCACTTCCCCCAGCCAGCCAGCCACTTCCCCCAGCAAGTCTATTTTTAAGCTTTGGCAGCACAAACATGCCTGAAAGCAGTGTGTGTGTGTGTGTGTGTGTGTGTGTGTGTGTGTGAGAGAGAGAGGGAGGGCATGATTTAAATGCAAACTAGGGAGTCTAAAATAGATACTGCTAACTCTGCATTCTCTGTGTGCGAGCCCCAGTCACATCCACACACATCCTATGTAGCCATGCCCACCCCAGGTAGATCACGTTCACACACACCGACTCAAAAGAGCTATTAAAAATGTAGGAGCTGGCGACAGCTGATTTCTGAATGAACGACACGATGTACTTTTAACCAACGCAAATTACCTCCTACGCCCATTCCCCTCTCTGAACAACCCCATCCAAGTTTCTTTATGCAGGATCAAATAACATGAGAAGGGATGAAAAATGCTAAGTTTTAAATAAACAAATAAGCATCCTTGAAGAAAACAATGTGACCCGCTTCTTTATGACAAGGTCATTTTCATCCAGCCAACACCGGCTCAGGTCTCCTCATCAGTCTCTTTGTGCCTTTCGATATTCAATAAAGCCATGTCAAGGCAGTTATATTTACTGCGACGTACCTATATGCTTAGGGACTCGAGAAGGGGAAATACAGATGTAATTAGATCTATCGGAACAAGGTCATAGGCTCTCTCCTCCATGGTAGAAAGGATGGTTTCTAAAGCCAGAATCTTAGCAGCTGTGTGAAGGCAGTTTATCAAGGATTGAAACTGTTTAAACCCAGAGCTAGTTTTGATTTGAAGAGCATCTACAAGCAGACATTTCATCGTCAAAGTTGGAATCCCCCAAAATACCCTCCTACGCGTATAAATGCATTGCTGCTATTTAAAATCTGTACCAAGATTTAAGCCGAGCATCTCAGCAAATAAACACGATCAGCAGTTTCCAGCCAAGGTTATTTATTTTTGAATCCATTTCCTTTTGCTAATTCTTTGATCAGAGCTGTTGATCGATACAGTACTTCTGGGTTTAAAATAGTGGTTTAGTTAAACACACACTTATAAAACCCAGATGTGCCAGAGATGATTTGTTTGGTTGGATTGAAAAGGGTTGGGGCTTGGGTTAACAAGTGATTTCGCTTCATTTGAAACCCCCGTTCTTTTAGAGACCTCCTCATAGGCGCAACAAAAAACATGGCGACAATAGATAATGAGAGTTTTTAAATCTACAGTCCCCAAGGTCATTTTCCAACACATACACCCTCTCCCAAAGCCGGTGCAGATTTCTTCCCCTGTTCAAGACGCGTTGGTTTCATCGGTATAAATAACCATCCCTCCCATGAGATGCCCATCACCCAACCTACAAAAGATCTATCTGCATAGATTCCAAGCTGCAGGATATCTGGAATAAGCAGGGCAAGTGAGATGACCGGACGCTATTAACACTCATACACAAATAAAAAGACAGACAAAACCTAGAGGCAAGGTTTTTCAGGACAAAATGGCCACACCAAAGAGGGAGGGGAAAAATACCCCCCAAAAACCTTTCTACATCAACAACTATGTATCCAATTACACTAATTAAAGCATCTTGGTTTTACAAAGACATTTGTTTTCCTCCTTACCTGGTCTATACTCCGATCTGCCACAGCCCTCCTTTAAGTATCTGTCTCGCGTGATATTATGAAGGATGCTCCAGCAGGGATACAGGAAGCAAATAGCTCATGGGTACCAGAATGAGCATTAGCATCGCAGCCTTCTACACACACACTGAACATTGGGAGAGTCCATTGTAACAGCCCAGGGAAGGGTGGTGGCAGGACTGGCTGCTATAGAAAACAAAACAGAGAAGGAGGAGGGATTTTTTTTTTTTAATGAACCAGAAAAAAAAAAATGAGAATGCCTCTCCCAGCCGGTTACCCAGGCATGTGGGAATCTTCTGCAAGATCAGGTTGCCTGCGTCAGGGACGAGATTTCAGTTTAACCTGCTTCACTGAAATGCACTGAAGGAAGTGAGACTGACTAATGGTGTATTATTAGTCAGTTTCAGCTGATAGCTGCTACGGCACAAGCTTTGCTGGGAGACTTGGCGGCAGCAGAAAGATACTTTTTTCCCCTTTTTTGCTCCGAGATGCTCGCAGTCATCGACTGCAATGTTTTGCCCCTATCACAACCGCAGAGACACAGCACACTGCATTTAAATGTGCCTTTTCAAACAGGAATCAAAGGCTTTGGGAGGAGGAAAAAACCCAAAACAAACCCAAATCCTTGATGTTAGCCATTTGAATTTCACAGCTCAATACAGCAGAGTTAAACTATCTAGATTATCTGGCCCCCGTCACTGAGGGATTCGAGTGGCTCAGCCTTGGAGTTATTTATCCTCACCATGCTCCAGTGAGGTGGGACGGGGAACTGAGGCACAAGAAGACTAACGGACTTGCCCAAGGTCACTCAGAGAGTCTGTAGCAGAGCAGGGAATTGAAGCTAAGTCTTGCAGATCCTAGGTTAGCATCCTAACCGCAGGATTATCCTTCCTCTGTGCATGAGCTGCACACAGCCACCGCCTAAGGCCTGGCCCACACTAAACATTTAGATTGACATAGCTACATCGCTCTATGGTGCTAAAAAATGCGCACCCGAGCGCTGTAGCTACACCAACCTAACCACTGGCGTAGATGCGGCCGCAATGGAATAATACTTCCGTTGACCTCGGTACCACCGCCGGGGGAGGGGCCGTTCCTACAGAGATGGAAAAAAACCCTTCAGCTGCTACAGGATAGTCGACACTATGGGAATTACAGCACCGCATCTCTGCCACTGGAGGTCCCACCGCGTAGACAAACCCTGAGTAATGCAGAGTGCACAGTGGGCTTGGAAGATCAACTGCTGTTTGCAACAATGAGACAACCTTCCAACTTCCAGTGTGTTAGTGGGGCTTACCTTTCAATCAGCCACCAACGTTTCTTTGTTATGGTGTATCATTTCCCTTGGAGAGGAGGAAGTGGGTTGGGTTTGGGGTTTTTTTTTTTTTTTTTTTTTGTTGGTTGGTTTTTTAAGTGGGGGAAAGTTTACAACAAAGAGTCAAGTGAAAAAATATTGTAACAAACCTGTAGTTACAGAGGACTTCACTGTTACTGCCATGATACTGTTCAGGACTTCACAGAAACAGCAAGGATAGAACTCAGAGCCTCCTGTGCCAAATGTGTAAGACCTTGCCACTTGAGCTAAAGGAGAATCACCATTAGTTGTATGCAGTATAGGGCCTATGACACACAGCTAAGCCGTTCCAATTATGTTCAGGGGAGGGCAGTGGTGCAGGCAGTAGCCAGCTCTTTAAATTATCTTATTTGGATCCTGAGCCTCAGGTGACAAAGCATCAGAGGGAGATGCGCTTTCTTCCAACACTGAACAAGGAACTTTAATAAGTAAAACTGTATCATCCCTGTAGCTCCCACGTATCTCTTACTCCGCTCCTGCCTAGAACCTTCCCCCACCCTCTGTCCAGGCTGACTCCTTTGTACAGGCTTAAAAGAAACACTCTTTACTCAAAATCCTTTTAAGAGCCATGTACTTGGAGGATCTTTCTAAGCAGTCACACCTTGTTTAGGTAGATTTATAAAAGTCATCAAGTTTCCTTCAAATACATATATTGCTTGTATTATGGTAGCACTCAAAGCATGCCCCTCCCTCTCTCTCACCCACCCACTCCACTCCACTCCACTCCACTCCAAGATCAGGGTCTCATTGTGCCGGATGCTGCACATTGACAAGAGGGGAAGGGGACTTGCCCAAGGTCACCCAGCTGATCAGTGCCAGAGCTGGGACTAGCACCCAGGTTTGCTGAGCCACTGGGCGGTGTCCTACTCAGTGGGTCACACGCCTCTCCCGCCAAGATTATCAAACAACAACGAACGCCCCGAGCCAATGGCAAACGAAGGATGCTTCCGCCAGCCTCTGTACAAACTTCCACCAACCAAACTCTGACCAACCTCACCCAAAGAGCTGAGCACGGAGTGGGGCCTTTGAATAGCCACATGCATTGGGCCCGATTTTCCATTGCCCTGGCCCAACACAGTTATTCACCTCTGTGCAAAGTGCAATTGCTTCAGAATGGGGATGGTTCATATAGACTTTCCAAGAGGTGTTTATCTATTTAAAGTCCTTATCTGTTTCCCATTACCGTGGTATCTGAGCACCTCACAATCTTTGATGAACTACCCCCCTGTGAGTTACAGCTGTGCTATTAGCCCCATTGTAAATATGGGGGGAAACTGAGGCACGAAGCGACTAAGCTACTTGCCCAAGGTCATACAGGGAGTCTGTGGCAGAGCAGAGGACTGAACCTATATTTTCTGAGTCCAGGCTAGCGCCCTAACCACTATGCCCTCCTACCTCTCAAAAACGACTACACAGGACAATGAGGAATCTGACCCTGTGACTTGGGCCATTCCGGAGCGGAGGTCAGGACACCTTGCCACTACCACGCCAGGGCTGCTGGCTTGTGTGCTTTGGCCAGCGGGGACGCGATTCACAAAAACATCTCTATTCTGGACAGCACTAAACCATGTGCGAGTCCCGTTGAAGTCAAGGGGACTTAAGCATATGCTTAAAGTTCAGCACACACTTAAGTGCTTTCCTGAGTCAGGGCCCCTCCCCAGGATACAAAGCCAGGAGAGACATTGTGTCTGTTCCCGCAGCGAACGCCAGCTCAGCTAGTGCCCTCAGCCGAGAGGCCAAGGACTGGAGAATCAGCCACACAGAGACCAAACTCCCCTCTGGTGCCTGCAGTTCGGGGGGAGGCACACATGGGGCAGTGCATGAGGAAGCTGGCATTGCAGGTAGCCGTGATATGCAGGGAAAGGAGGGCCCATCAGCCCCCACAGAGGAGGAGTGTGAAATCTTCCAGGATCTATGCAGGCTGCAAAATCCACCCCTGAAAAAAAAAGCTTTGGTTCTCATGGAGGGCTGAAGCCAGAGACTGACTTCCTGTTGAACTGAATGATCTTCTTGGGAACTCAGGAAAATGGGGCAGGTGAAACTGACCAGCAAGGTCAGTTCACAGCAGCAGGTAAATATCCCAGTGCCTCTGCCCGGCCACTCACATCCACCCTGCTCAGACTGCAGCATCAAGGCCTGTTTGGGGGACTCCTTAACACACGTCCCAGCAGGTCAGCTCTGCAGTGCCTGGCGAATGATTGACAGCTCTGCGACTGCCTTTGCAGAGACACTGCTGCCTGTCAGCGTGACAGCTGCACAGGTGACATGGCCTCTGATGAAGCATAATTGTGCAAGCAGGTGGGAAGTCACGGGGTAGACGGCTGGTGCAATGGCTTCCCCAGCCCTGGGTTCAAATGCCAACTTCGACCACAAGTGAAATGGGTTTGAGGCGTCTCAGCTTAAGACCGCATCTAGACGGGAACCTTTTCTCCAGTATAACCTATGGTTTGAATGTAAACGGACATTAACCCATTCGCCCATGTGGGCACACTTAATCCAGGATCAGAGGGCCTTGCTTTGGTTCAGCGGATGTCACCAGGGAACGGCTGTATAACCGGTCCATCGGTATAAGTAGGTAACATAGATCAGCCCTTGTACTTAGGAGAGATTCACCTACAGCACAAAAATGTCCATATGATTTAGCACTGTGGCTCAGTACCTAGACACCATTCGTGCTATACACCTTGGGGGTTATTTTTGCAGAAGACAGTTGACTTTAATGAGCACTTTTTATAGGCTTCTGTCAGACCATTGATTCAGGGCATCAAGCAAGCTTGCAGGATCTGAGGCGGCGACTTGGCAGATAGCTTTGTTGATAGAAGAGCTCGATAACGGAGTGGAAAGCTGCGTTCGAGCCAGAGGCAGATACGCGGCGTGGTTCTCTGGGTCCTGTCACCATCTTCGGTCAGCATCAGCATTGACTGTTTGACAGGCAAGACTGAGGAAGCAGCTATAGCTGGCGTTGAGCTGGACGCTGTTCTGCGGCGAGATCTCGAACACGCTGATGACATGGTCTTGTTGGCTCACATTGGTGGGTTGCTGCAGCCAATGACCGATCTGGTCAGGCAAGAAACAGCGCGCATCAGTCTGGTTATTAATCCAGGTAAAACTAAGACCCTGGCCTTTACCATCGGACAATCTCCGGCTCTAGATTACAAACAGCTCAGCATTAATCTGTCCGGAAGGGACATGGAGCAGGTGACAACAGTCAAATACCTGGGCAACATCATAGAGTGGGAGAGGATGCTCAAAAGATGCAGATGTTCATATAGCACTAGTTGCTGCCCGTTCTGGGCCATTCATCAGCCTTTGTGGGGACATCGTGACATCAGGTTTGCTAGGAAACTGGATCTACAGAACCACGGTTATATCCACTTGATTGCACGGCAGCGAAACGCTGGTGTTGAGCAAGGCTGAAGAACACCAGGTGGCCGTTTTCGATTCTTGCCATCTTCGTCAGCTGTTCCACATTAAGTGGCAGGACAAGACCAGCAACAAGACCATTCAAAGCCAAACCCAGCAGCCGCCACCTGCATTAGTTCAGTTTCGGCAGCTTTCTTGGTATTAGTAGGCTGGAAGACCAAACACATTACAAAGCACGTGTGCCCAGGAATGCCGCTACGCAGCTGGAGATCACATGGACACTAAAAGCTTTGGAGGCATGGTAAGATCGCCAATGATGGACATAAATCGAACATCCAGTCAGACCACCTGAAGAACCTAACTGGAGAGCGATCCGGATCAGAGCTGCCTCATGGCCCAGGACTAGAATAGCAGGGGGTACTGTAGGTTGGATTTGAAGGGCATCGGCAGGTGTGGGGGGGGAAGAACCCCAGGACTGGAATAGCAGGGGAGCTGTGGGTCGGGACTGAGGCATCAGCAGAGCTGTGTAGGGCACTAGGACCGGGAGAGCAGAGGGAGAGGGGATTGAGTCAGGATTAGGGTGAAACGGCAGAGCTGTGTAGGGACCCAGGAATAGCGTAGGGGGGTGTCTATCAAGGAGCTACAGAATCAGTCTGGGGGAAAGGTTAGAACCGTCAAGCCGTTTAGCCCTGAAGTGTCGGAACTGTTACATAAAAACGAAGTTCTCAACGCCTAATGGGCGCAGAAACATTTCCATTCCATTTAAAACTCCCGGAATGAAAAACAGTTCTGTTTAATTAACTTTTCCTCCTGGGTGCCAAAAACACTCAACTGTGCTAGCGCTGGAGAAGCGGAAAGCGAACCTGACAAGGCCTAGCCCTCTCTTTAAAGCAGGATTAGGCACAAGGATGGAATGCATGGGAGAAATAAAAAGAAATCACTCCGCACTGGTCTAACTGCTCCTGTTAACGCAAACAGTAAAACTCCTGTCAGAGTTTGCCCAGCGCTGAGCGAGCGATGCTGAAAATCCCACCTTCGGGATTAATCAATAACAGACTCCTAGAAAGGGAAGGTTGGAAGGGGCCTCGCCAAGTTTATCCCCCCTGTGCTGAGGCAGAACTCCGTAGCTCTTTTCAGCAGTAGAGATCAAAGCACTTTTACAAAAAAGGTTGGCTTCATTATCCCTGTTTTATGGATGGGGAAACTGAGGCACAGAGAGGGGAACGTGACTTGCCCATTGTCACCCAGCAGGCCAGTGGCAGAACCAAGGATAGAACCCAGCTCTCCTGTACCCCAGTCCTGTGCACTAGCTACCGGGCCAAAGGAAAATACCCCCAAGAAAACCTGTGGAGCTCTCTGGTACCTTGGGCAAGTGCCTTCATGGGGAGAATACACCAGGTACTATAGGGCCCCTTAATCTAGTGGGGAAAGGCAGAACAAGAAGCAATGGCTGGAAGCTGAAGCCAGACCAATGGAAGTTAGGAATAAGGTGTCAATTTTTAACAGGGAAGGTGACTAATCAGTGGAACAGACCACCAAGGGAAGTGGTGGATTTTCCATCTCTTGAGGTCGTCAGCTCCAGACTGCATGCCTCTCTGGACGATGCTTTAGCCAGAGACAGGTTATTAGGCTGAATAGAGGGGTAGCCAGGGGAAATTCTCTGACCTGTGTCAGGGCCGGCCTTAGGGAAAACAGCACCCTGGGTGAACTTGTATTTTGGCATCCCTGTCCCCACTCAACCCTGCTGCCTCCTCAAGCTCCCCACCCATCCCCCTGCTGCCTCCCTGGGCTCCCCACCCCTCTATTGCCCCCAGACCCCACTGCCTCCCCCACATTGCCCCAAGCTCCCTTCCACAGCCGTGCACCCCACTTTTTGCTACTTGACCACAGCCCCTGGGCGGTTGCCCACCTTGAAGCTGGCCCTGCAGGAGGTCAGAGTACCTGGGCTTAAAAATCAATCCCTGTATTACATCTATCAGTCAAACCACCTGCTGAACTTTCACGCTAGGCTCCACTGCCCTTTGCTGTTACACCCCATGCCTTTGTCCGTACATCTGTCCTGCCCGCACCTCACAGACTCAGCATACGTCACAGCGATGAATAGACAGAGTCTCTGCCCAGGTCAAACACAGCGCAGAGCGTTAAACCAACAGCGAAAAAGGTGACAAGTCCGGTCGGTTCACAGGGCTCCCGATCTGACCTCACTTACGCAGGGGGGGATAAAGGAACATCCCCACTACTGTCCATTGAATCGGGGGGAAGCTGGTTTAAGTGAGAGGAGAGCCAGACCGCGGTGGGTAGGAATAGGCTGATAGACACCCATATACTGCAGCCCTGAGTGGTTTCTGGTGGCTTCCCAACCCAGAGAACACAGTGAGTGTCACAGTGAGTGTCACTTAGCCATCGGTATCTGAAATAGCAACAGAGGAGAAGAGGCCGGGAGGAAAGGGACAGGCCCAGGAAATTGATTTGGGTATAAAGAGATGCTCTCCCTTCAAGCCAGCTCCATTCTATTCCTGACAGGGCGTGCAGTCGAGTGGATGGGGAGCCAGGACTGCTGGATTCTGCTCCCAACTGAAAGGGTGTGGGGTTGATCCAGCGATGGGGAATTCAGGATGCCTGGGTTCTATTGCTAGCACTGTCAGAAACCCTCCTTCCCACGTGGCCACCTCCTTCTCTGCCAGACCCACTCCCTGCTCCTCTGAGCCCATACACACATGGAGGTGGCCCACTCCCCCCAGTGGTGCCAGACAACCAAACAATCTGTTTACGGAGGAGAAACAGGCTCTAACTGGGGAACACTCTGGCCAGAGCCAACTAGTCACGCCTCCAGCTTCCCCGCTCCTGAGCTCCACTTCAACAAATCAAGTGAAGACACAGCAAGTCCGTGCTCCCGCAGCCCATTTTAAAGATGCAGTTAAGCAGCGGAGAAGGCTATTAAATACGGAATCATTATCCCTGCTCGTACCATATGCTGTTTATTACCCATCCTGGTATTCCCCTAAGAAGCTTTTATCATCAGAAACTGAAGCAGCATTTTATTGCTTCTATCCATTATTATTTATGGCCGTGTAAATACCAAGCCGCCGCATTCAGCGGTCTTGTTGGAGATTAAACAAGGATCTCAGGCCGTCTGAATAGATCTGTTGCCATTCAAGGATGTGGAGATGTTGGAATGGGACTCAGGAGGTTTATTAAAGGTTGTGTCACCTAGGAGCTTCAGTCAAGGATCAGGTCCCAGTTGCGCCGGGTGCTGTACATTTTTATGGCCATTAGGAGCATTACAGTAGCACCTACGAGTCCGTCTTGGCTCAAGATCCCATGGTGTTAGGCGCTGTACAAAGAGATGGTCCCTGCCCCAATGAGCAAGCGCTCTAAGGAGATCTGTGTTCAATTCCTGGCTCTGCCACAGACCTGCTGCGTGGCCTGGGGAAAGTCACTTAGCCCAAGGTTTCAATAAGTGACTGGCAATTTGGGAGCCCCGAGTTCCCGATGCTGGGTCCTCACCACTTCCCGAGCACCAGACCCTTTGAAGGCACCTCATGCGGGGTACCCAGGAGATCACTTTGGAACATCTTGGCCTCTCCTGGGCTCTCCATCTGTAAAACGGGGATAATAACCCTGCTACTTAGATTTCGAGGGCCAGCTTTTTCCAAAGGTGCCAGTGGAAATCAATGGGAGTTAGGAGGAGTCTAAATACTGTTAAAAATTTGGCCCTAAGCTCTGGGACAGGGACTGTCTCTAGGCAGACCAATGAGGCCTTGATCTCTCTTGGGGCTACCATAATATACATACTAAAGAAAGTGGGATTATAATATATGGAGATATACCTACCTCATAGAACTGGAAGGTCATCAAGTCCAGTCCCCTGCCTTCACTAGCAGGACCAATTTTTTTGCCCCAGATCCCTAAATGGCCCCCTCAAGGATTGAACTCACAATGCTGGGTTTAAGGGGGCCAATGTTCAAACCACTGAGCTATCCCTCCCCCCTTTAAGGGGGATGGGGGACAGACAACCCTGAAGGTCTCTGGGGATTCTTAGATCAGGGCCAGGCAGAGCAGCAAGGGGGCTGGCTCCCTACACACACTCACTCGATCAGCCTGCCTCAACTCTGCCCTTGCGGGGACGGGGAGGCGACTTCAATCCTTGGCCGACACCTTCGTGGGAAGCCTCAGCAGAGAGCATCTCCCGTAGTTACCAACTGTCCAATGGTCACCAGGGACCAAGTTGAGACAGACACACACACACACATGCACAAACTCATCTCACACAGGAATTTATTTCCATTGCAGAGAAGAGTGGGGGTGGGAGGGAAAAAAACACTTTCAGCCAGGATCCGTTTGAAAAGAATCATTTTCCACCCATTTCGCCAAGTCTGTGTGGAGCCTTAACAACCACCTCCCTGAGTGGCAGGCTGTGAAATTAAATCCAACTGTACAGTAAATGGCACCAAATTACAGGCTATAATTGTCCTACTGCCGGGGCCCTTTCAGAGCTTTCATTGCGTGGCATTTCGGCTTCTCAGAACTGACGAATACAAACAGAGGAAGCAGACGTGTTGATGGGCCTCCGTACAGCAGCCATGGCTTTGAGGAACAGGGCTGTGATGGGGGAATGCAGGACTGGTAAAACACCTGCATTGCAAAGCCATATTAGATACAAGAGATATTATAGATTAAGGCAGCACAGACCGGATATAGTGAATTATCAAAGATGGGTGGGGCGGGGAGCTTATTCATTGGACATGGAGACTTTCTAGGCTGCAAATCTAGCCCATGTTTATTGTGACTGAAGTCTATCTCTGGTTCCTGGCTGTCGGGCGGTGAGTTGCTGGTATCAGGCTAGTGTATGATGAGATCCCTCTCTTCCGGGCTCTGGGGCGGATATAAAGCAGGGAAGTTGCGTCGTCAGAGAGTGCTGCCTTTGGAAGAAAAGCCCATCACGCAGGCAGAGATGTGCTGCAGATTGAATTAAAGGGCAGGGAAATGTACCATCCAGTCATGGATTCTAAAGCCAGCCGGGATCATCTAGTCTGACCTCCGCAGGCCAGAGAATTTCACCCAGCTGCCCCTGCATGGAACTCAATCACTCGTTTTTTGACTCAAGCATCACTTCCAGAAAGGCAGCTGGCCTGGATCTGAAGCTCTTGAGAGATGGAGAATCTACCACCTCCCTTGGCAGTTTGATCCAGTGGTTAACAATTTGTGCCTTATTCCTAATTTGAATTTGGCTGGTTTTAACTTTCAGCCATTGGTTCTTGTTCTGCCTTTTCCCGCTAGATTAGATTAGGGAGCCCTTTAGTCCCTGGCATATTCTCCCCGGAGGATAGTTCATTATAATCGGTGCTACCCTATAGCTTATTCCCCTTCCCATACAGCAATGAGCGATACAAGCATAAGCACTTACCACTATCGCTGCATCCCCAGACCGGGTAGGGAATCGTACTGTTTTAACTATACCAGTCCAGTTCAAATAATACAATGCGTTTGTGTATACACAGCCCTTAATGACACAACCAAAGCACAGAGGAGAAAAGGCAAACCGTATAATCCCAGACCCAACAATCAGTGGCAGATCCTGATCTTTCAAAACCCATGCGGAGATAGGATCACACTCACCAAGCACTTCTGCTCAGTGCCTATAAACCAGTGGCTCGGGAGGCTGGGCCATTAGGCCGTAAGCGAGCTCAGGTGTCACTTGATAGCTAGCTCTTACGTGGACACATCTGGTGCTGGATGCAGGTGTATAATGACTTCCCCTCGCAGCTCTGCTCTGTTCCTTAAAGGGGGGATGAGTGTGAATTGGTTCCTGTTGTCGTCCCTGTATTGCAGGTGGGGACACTGAGGCAGAGAGGGGTGGGGGTTTAGCCCCGTCACACAATGAGTCAGTGGCAAAGCCAGAAACAGAGGCACTCAGGAGTCCTGACTCCCAGTCCCCTCCTCTAAACCTTTTAAGCAGCTGTTTTCCTATAGGTCTAGCTAGGCAGCTGCAAAGGGCATCTTAAGATCCAACCAGTGAGGGATGAAAAATAACTAGGCTGTAGTCTGGTCAGCAGCAATTGCAGAACGTGGTCCCCAGAGAGAGGGCAGACCAGATACTAAGGTGATAGGACATGCGATTATAGCCCAAAGGCTGACTGCGCTGGGTTTGTGGAACAGCCCGCGATGGCATCACAACCCAGAGCAACACAAACAGCACAATCTTGCGGTCAAGAACTTCATGGTGTCACGGTGACCCAGCCACTCAGTGTGGGTGAGAGGGTAGTGCACAGGAGGGGGGCTCGGGAGAGTTGGGTTCTATGCCTGGCTGTGCCACGGGCCTGCTGGCTGACCTTGGGCAAGTCACTTCATTGCTTAGTGCCTCAGTTTCCCCATCTGCAAACTGGGGATAATGATACTGACCTCCTTTGTAAAGTGCTTTGAGATCCATGGATGTGCAGTGCTAGCTAAGAGCTGGGGCTATGTTATAAGAAGTATTTCTAAGGTACAGAGTATCCAAGGGTAGGCTTTTCAATGGAGCCTAGGGATCAAGGTGCCCAACTCCCATTGGCACTCACTGGGAGTTGAGTGCCTAACTCCCTTAACAAGGGTCTCTAGTTCCTTTCATCAGCAGATCTCAAAGACCTGTACAAAGGAGGTCGGTAATGTCATCCCCATTTTCCAGCTGGAGAAACTGAGGCACAGAGCATGGCAGTGACTTGCCCAAGGTTATCCAGGAGGCCAGTGGCAGAGCCAGGAAGAGAACCCAGGTCTCCTAAGCCCAGGCCAGCATTCTATGCACTAGGCCCCACTGAGTGAACCACACCACTGCAAAGCACACCCACAGTCCTGCTAAGGAAGGGGCCAAAGGCTCCCATGGGAACAGAGGGGCTCAGCGTATGCAGGGTCTGATCCTTCTCCCCTGCCATGAGTGGGTGGAGCCAGATCTTTAGCCCCAGGTGCACTCGATCAAGGCTGCAGCCATCGCTCCTGCGAGAAAAGCCGGCGGGAAGGGAGGAGCGTTCGGCTGATGCTTGGCATCAAGGTATTTAGGTGCCTAACTCCCATCGAGTTTTAGGAGTTGGGCACCCAAATGCCTATGAGGAGCCAGGCCCTTGTTTCCCCAGTGCCCCCGTGGATTTCTAGTTTGGGCAGTGACACCTAGTGGTCAGAGGGGCTGGATTTACTGACTTCTGTTGCTGTTGAGCTCAGTATCCAGCGAGGCAAACAAACTAATGCCCCCCCCACCCCACAGCGGCACAGCTGTGGCCCGGAGAGACCTCAGAGCCAGGCCCGCAGCTTCAGTTACCCCCGCACAGGCAGCAGGATAAACTCGCCCTGGCCTGGGCCTCGCATGCTGGGCTCAGACACGGCCTCGGAGGAAGGGTTTTTAAAGCATTCATTTTTGCTTCCAAACTATTGGGGCCACCGCAGTGATTCTCTCAGGACGACCCCCTTCCTCCTAACCCGAAACATCCCCAGGGCCGCCACCACCGACCCCTGAGTCCCAGCTCCCCAGCTGCTCCAGCGGGTCAGTGCACTAGCCCGCTGGCCTAGTGGTCAGGCAGTTCTCATCGGTCTGCTCATTCTGGGGGTGGCCCCACCTCAGTCCCTCCTGGGAGTCTGGCATGACAGAGGGGAATGGGGGCAGGGGAAAAGGGACCCACTCCACTGGGTCCCAACCCAGGGCTCTAAAGGGACGTTGCAGGATCTGGTCCCCTCCTTGGTCCACCCTAATTTAAATGCCCTCCTGGGTCGCTTCCTACCAGGTTGTGGTTCCTCCGGTTGGGGCATGCTTAGACTGCCGGGGGGCACAGCCCGTTCTTCGGGGCCTCTTGGGGGGTGTCCAGCTCACAAAGGTGTGTGTGTGTGAGGGGGGAGGATATGGATTTCCACTTCCCGAGTGGCCTTATCAGTGCTGCTACAGTACCCTTTTGAGCCACTCTTCCCACAGCTACTAGTGCCCTTTTAAGGGTCCCTCCACCTGGAGTACGCCCTGCAGCTGCTGAGAGGTGGGGCCTCCCTAGCCCCATAGTGCCCTAGGCCTTGCTCCGGCTAGTGTGGAGTCTGTCAGCCCCACAACGTCTAAGAATTTCCCAGCTTGTCCCTTTGGCGCTCCCCCCCCCCCCCCGCCCCCCCAGCACTTCCCTCTCCCCCCACACCCCCCCCCCCCCCCCCCCACACCCCCACCCCCCCCACCCCCATCATCTCTCCTTCACTGCCCGTGAGCAGACCTCGAGGCAGCCTCCACCGCCGACTTGTTACACTTCCAAACCAGCACCTCCAGGCTTTCTGCCGCCGCCTTTAAACACCCACAAAACTACCTCTTTCGCCTCCTTCAAATCCCACCTTACAACTTCCCCTGTGCCGACAAAAAACTGAACAGCCCCCAGGCAGCTGGTGTACTGACCCCCCTGCCTCGCATGCTGGTCAATATAATCTCCTCCTTTCCTTGTCCTTCCCCATCTGTCTGTAATCAGCTGTTGTCTCTTCTCTTATACCTTGTAAGCAATCTGGGGCAGGGACCATCCTGAATGCATTTATGCAGCACCTAGCACCAGGGGGCCTGAGCCATCGCAGCACAGCTAATAAATAACTCCTTGCAAGGGCAGAGACTGTTATGGGGAAGCCAGCTGGACTGTCTTCTGCTTTGCGCGTCAGCTTCCAACGGCAGCATCTTCACGCCTGGGAAAGGGGGAGGCGCAGAACCAGTGGGTGGCTTTCCAGAGGAGAGGCGGCAGTGTTGGCAATGAGGAAAGTCTTTCATGTCTGAAAGGGAGCAATGGGGATTCGGAGAGACTCCACCCTGCCGTAGACTCCAGCTCAGCTTTTCCTGGCTCTAATTGGATCCTAAAGGGGAGGTCAACTTTTGGATAAAAGTCGTACTTCCATCTGGATTTTTTTACAGCGTTATTTGTGTACTAATTAACTCCTAAGAGCCCTATAAACAAACCAGCTTAAAGATAAACCATCAGGAAAACAGAGTCATTTTATCTTGCACTGTCAACGCTACAACCGGCATCTGTACTTCGTGCAGGTCTCCTCCAGAACAGTCAAGAGAGAATTATTTTTATCTACAGGGAAACATGATTATAAACCCACAAAAACTGGCAGGAGGAGAACCTGGAAGTACTTGGAGACTTCTTTTTTTGGAACTAACTAGATTTCAAGCTAAGAGAGGGGCTCTCTTTTATTGGATCAATTTCTGTGGGTGAGAGAGACGCTTTCAAGCTCACATAGAGCCCTTCTCCAAGTCTGGGGTTTCAAGATGACAGCGGCCCTTCAAAGCAGCTGGTGAATCCACGGCCATGTCTCTTCCCCGTCTTCAAATGGAGACTTTTAAGCCTTTCTTCAGTCAGTCTCCACCCTCACCCCTTTCTAGCTGTCAAGGGAGGTGTGAAACTTCCACACAGCACCTCCGCTTTTATATCTTCCCAATTAACAGCTTCACGCGTGCAATCGCATTGAATTTGTTAGAGGAGTTGGGAAGATTCTAAAGATACAGCTATGCCAGGCTTTGCCTAACCACGCAGTCATTCAGACAGTGCACAGACTCTACCGGCATCTTCAAGACAGGCCTTCCCTCTCCCCATAGTCTCCATTTGGGGATTAGCACGACCTCATTCCCAAAAAGCTCTCTCAAAGGAGATGAGGTTTAGGGTCAGATGGCAGCACGGCTCTGGGATTGTGAGAACCAGATTCTATTCCTAGCTCTGCCCCTGACTGATTGGGACCTTGGGCAAATCACTTCATAGTTTCGTAGAGATTAAGGCCAGAATGGACCATTAGATCATTTCGTCTGACCTCCTCCCTAAGGCTGTTAAATTTCCCCCCTTTATCGAGCCCAGGCATCACTTCCAGAAAAGCCTCCAGGCTGGAGCTGAAGATGTCAAGAGACAGAGAAGCCACCTCTTCCCCAGGCAGATTGTTCCAGTGGTAAATCGCCCTCCCTGGGGCCTTGCTCCTACTTGGAATTTGTCTTGTTTCAGCCCTTGGTTCTCATTCTGACTGTCTCCAGTAGCTGGGGGAGGCTTTTAGTCTCCAGCAGATACTGATACACTGGAATCAAGGCACCGTTCAGTCTTCTTTTAGATCAGCTAAACCACGTCAGCTCTTTAGGTTTCTCAGTGTAAGGCATTTTCTGCAGCCTTGGAATTATTTGGGGGGGGGGGGGGGGCTTTCTGCCCCTTTTCTCCAACATCTTTTTTTCAAATGTGGACACCAGAACAGGAGGCAGTATTCCAGTATCCATCTCACCAGATACAGGGGTGAAATCACCTCCCTACCCCAACTCTGTATATACACCCCCGGATTGCATTAGCCCATTTTGCCACAGCCTGGCATTGAGAGCTCCTGGTGAGTTGCTTCTCCACTAGGACCTCTCGATCCTTCTCACCCTCTAGCTTGTCCATTTACATTGTAAGTTCTTTGAGGCAGGGCCTGTCTCTCACTGTGTGTCAGTGCAGGGCCCTGCTCATGCAGCCTTGATCTTAGTTTGGGGCCTCCCCAATCATACTAGGGATAGCTCAGTGGTTTGAGCATTGGCCTGCTAAACCCAGGGTTGAGAGTACAATCCTTGAGGGGGCCATTTAGGGGTCTGGGGCAAAATCGGTACTTATTCCTGCTAGTGAAGGCAGGGGACTGGACTTGATGACCTTTCAAGGTCCCTTCCAGCTCTATGAGATAGGTGTAGCTCCATATATTCAATAAATCCATCTGAGATAAACGTCCCTCTGATCCCTGTTTTACGAAGTCTAATGGAAACAGGCTTAAAAAAGAAAAGAGAGAAACAGCACCTGCCACCTTTGCAAAGCAGACATCAGGCAAGGGATCCGGAAAGTGAAATCGATCAGACACAAGATCATAAACAAGAGGGGAGCTGATTAGTCTATTTCCACTGCGCAAGCTGAGTGAAGTGCAAAATGACAACAGCACAAAGTAAATTAGATTTCTAATATCCTAGGTGACAGGCCCAGCTGAGCGAGGCAAATCAGAGAAAAGCTCCATCATTTCAAAGACATCAATAAACCCACCTGCTTTTATTCCAGTCAGGCCATTATCATCACGCAGGAGCTCTTATCTTAGTGAGATGCTGGCTGCTAGGACACAAGACATGTGCTGTGCAGGGAGGAGGGAGAAGCGTGTCCCTGGGTATGTTCTGGATTGAAGCACACGCTTAGCTGGGCTATGAGATTAGAGACTGGAGGCCAACAAACAGCAGAGCTGCCGTCTCACTAGCTGAGAATGCCAAAGTGCTCTGCTAACCAGAGCTCTCAGACCCCCTAACGTCATAAATTCATCTGGCACAGTCCAGCTATCCGAGTGCTTTACATTGGGTACAAAGCGTCCGCCCCGGGAACTGATGGAGAATCGTTCCCTGAAGAATATACACTCAGGTACTCTGTACACGCTACATTTGAGCAAGGCCAGAATCTTAACACACAGCCTAAGATTCCACGGCTGGTTAGAACAAGAGTTGATCAAAAAACGTAGAAAGAACAGCTTTCCTTTGGAAAAACACCACAGTTTTGTCTAAATGTTTCAGGGGAACATACTGATTTCCACAACGTTTTTTTGATGGCAAAAACTGAGTGGGGTTTCAGAGTGGTAGCCGTGTTGGTCTGTATCAGCAAAAAGAACATTCTTTTTGAGTGGGGTTTGTTTTTTAGGGTTTTGATTAATTTTGGTTAGAGTTTTCTACTTATTAACTTTATCTAGATCTGTCTCATTTAATATTATACTGAAATATTTTAATATAATAGTCAACCACCATCACACTTCCACCCTAGCAAGACACTTGATGGGCCCAAATCAAAATGTCTTGGAATTTTCATTTCATGAGGAATTTTGGCTTTTCGTTCCCATTGGAATGATTTTTCGTTTCAAAATGTCAAAATTCCCTGTGGTATGGAAATTCCTGTTCCAAACCGGCTCCCGTTACCACCCTAAATAATTCCTCTCCTCCTTTGCCTTCGCTTAACTGAGCTGGACTCACTTAAGTGAGAAGAAATGCTACCCCACGCTCTGGGTGTCCCTAAACCTCCAACTGCCAGAAGCTGGGACTGGAGGACAGAGGATGGATCAGTCGATAAACTGCCCTGTTCTGTTCACTCCCTCTGAAGCGTCTGGCACTAGCCACTGTCCAAAGACAGGATACTGGGCTAGACAGACCACTGTTGTCAGCCAGTATGGCCGTTCTTAGGTTCTTAAGAATTAAATGGGAAGAGGCAGCGGGCTGGCTGGTTAGGAGGTATGTTTATAGAGCTGTATGTGGTAGGCTAATACCGGTATAGCTAAGAGATGTCTTGGCCAAGAAGCACAGAGGATGCCTGTAGGCATGGCTGCATTATGCCAATGCTGCCAGCCCTTTACCTTCACTGTCAACAGCCCCCTGAAGGAACAACGATGCAGCAACAGGATTCTAGCACGTAAATAAACGTGCGTGAGGCTCAATAATACACGCTTCTGGGATCCAAAGAACACCAGGCCCTATTGACAATTCGGGGCTGGCAGGCTGTGGAATGCAAAGATAAAAAAAATCATACCAGCCTCAGAGGGCAACGCCCAAGGTGTTTATTTGCAAACGGCCAATCTCAGTCAGTTCACATAGAAAAAAATTTCTTTAAAATCAAGTTATCTTCTCGAAACGACGGGGACAAGAGCAGGGAGAGGACAACTAAAAGTAACACTGCTAAAGGGAATAGCAGGGTTTTCACAGGGGCAACGAGACACTGACGGCTCCGATCACGCTTCCTGTTCTCAGGAACATTAGTCCAAAAAGAAACCAAAATCCAAGGTAGGAGAGAGAGGAATTCGCAGTAGGAAGGTTCTTCTGCTGGCCAGGTCCTGATGCGGCTGCGTTTATGGTAGGGGTCCCCTCAAAGGCCCACGAGGTGGTACGGGGGGTCTCTGGGCAGGACGAGGTGGCAGAGGGACCCGCTGGTAGCCATAGGGTGGCGGGCGGGGGGGGCCGCTGTAACCATGGGGAGGCATCAATGGAGGCGGCCCACGCATGCCATGGTGGGGCATGGGGCCCGGGTGACCTGCAGGGACAGAGCGTAATGACATTAAACCCTAGCTGAAAGAAGCAAAGACGGCAGCTCCGATTCAGGGCCCATCTGCACGAGCCTCTCGCACAAGAGATTTCAGGCACCACAAGCCACAAATTGATTTCCGAGCCAAGAGGCTGTTCAGAGCCAGGACTCTTGGCCGGGAGCTCTGGACGGACGTCGAGCTGGGCACAGCCCTACAGGCGTCTCTCGTGCATGGGGCCCTCCCCACATCTCAAGCAGGAGTCTGGTCTCAGCGGAGCGAACTGGTCACTGAAATGACACGGCTCTGGGCAAAGCAATTGCTGTACCAGGATGCCAGTTATTTGAGGCCCTGCCTCCCGCCCGATTCCCTGCAACAGGGCTCGAGGGAGAAGGGATATGAGCCCCCACCCTCCCGCTCCGCCAGCAGGACTGGAGAAGAGGCACACCGATCTCTTCCTAGCTGGGAAGCCGGCGGGGAAGCCCTTAGTCACCCGCCTCAGGTGCCTTTCGGCTGAGGATCTCAAAGGAACCATCCTCACTCGACAGCTGGGAAAGGCAGGCAGATGACATGAGACGCGGCCAAGGTCCCACAGCGAGGCAGCGGCAGAGCCAGGAACTGAACTCAGGAGTCCTCGTTCCCAGGCCCCTGATCCAGCCGCAGAGCCACGCAGCCTCACGAGGCAGAGGAAACCGCTCGGGGGTCCCCCTTCTCAACAGCTCCCAGCCAGAGATCTCGCTCCGAGCGTACGGCTGGCCTCCAAGGCTGTGACGTAAGCAGCCACCATTTCAGACCTCAGTCCTCCTCTTCCCACCTCCCAACTGAACTAGCAAATGGATGCCACAGGCCTGGGCTGGTATTAGGCCCTTGACTCCAGTAAACATCCCATCTCGCAGGTTCCCACTTACCCATGGGTGACCCGAAATGGGGCCCTCTGGGCGGCATGCCCATTGGGGGTGGTCCGGGGTGGGGCATGCCGTGGGGCGGGCGGGGCGGGGGCTGGCCTCCTGACCCCGGTGGCCCCGGATGATGATGCTGTCCCATCCCGGGTGGTCCGTGATGCACCTGCATGGGGGGCATCCCTAGGGAAAAGCACAAGACGTTCTTTAGACCCACTCAGACATTCAAAGCAGCTGATTAGAAACCAAGTTCTGCTGAGCTCACTGACCACATGAGCTGCTGGACAGGACTCCGGGATCCCAGTGACCTCGAGGCAACCAGGGCTTGGAGGATGGGGCTGGTCCCAATAGCATTTTTACTGGCCGCTAGAGCAATCCGAATTCCAGCCGGTGGGAGGATTGTACCAGAGAATATAAGGCCAGAAAGGCCCATTAGATCACCTAGTCTGACCTATTGCAAAGCCCAGGCCAGAGAATTTCACAGCTAGCCCTGTGGTGAACCCAGAGACTTGTGTTTGGTGAACGCATCTCCAGAGAGGCCTCCACTCTGGATTTAGAGACCTCAACAGACAGAGAATCCACCACTTCCCTTGGGAGTTTGCTCCCTGGTAACATCTTATTTCCAATCTGAACGCGCAGGCTCTAGCTGCCAGCCATTGGTTCTCGGTCTGCCTTTCTCCACTAATTTAAAGAGCCCTTCAGTGCCAACCAAGAAATGTGGCGTCGTTAATAAGGCACATTATCTAAGGTGCCATCCACAGCCTCCAGCGTGGCACAGACAGACAAGTGAGCAATGGCTGCCAGCCCCATTTCCCACGCTCATTTTTAAGAGGAGCCAGCACACGGCCAGCAGATTTGAAATTTTCCCTTGGCAAGCGGTAGTGGCATGACCCAGTTCTGCCAATGACAAATTAAAAGGGGGAAATTTGGAGACAGACACCAGGCACTGGGATAAAGAGACAAAGGAAGAGGGGAAAGACAGATTCTTCTCTTTTCCCCTTTAACAGAAATCCAGGCGCCCGAACACACCTCCACATGCCAGGCACCGTGACGTGATGGGCCTTTCCCTGCTGTATGTAACCGCCTACTTTAAACACTGTAAGCCAGTGTGTAATAGGAGACCGCAGCCATCTGTCACTAATACAGCCAAATCTGCAATTATACAAAGCCTCCTAATCAGACATAAGGGGAGAGGTGACTTCCTAACAGACAGAGCTGGGCTCACAGTTTAGAGCAGGGTGGATTAAAAAAAAACAAATCATGATTTTAAAAAGATTTCTGTTTAAAATTTAAAATCAGATTTTTTTTTTTAGTTTCCATGTTGCTAGCTCTTTGCTTCCCTCCTGTTTTATAGTCTTATACTGGTAAAGGGAATGTTCTGTATTTGTTCCTTTAGCCGAATTTCAGATTTTACAGAGAGATTTGTTTTCCTACTAAGAAGTTTCACACTTCAATCCTCATCCATGCTGCAAAAGACAAGTCTAGAGCCTCATTAACGCCCTTATTGCAAGAACGCTACAAACTCTCACGCAAGATTGATAAACAAATAACCCGTGCTGGGTCTGCAACTCCTGCCACCTTCCCGTACCCTGAACTTCCCCAAATCGAGAAAAGGCTGCACTCACCCATCCAGGGCTTATGCTCCTAAATCTTGTAGGTGCTTTACAATACTCCCACCCATAGGTGCCTAAATATGGGCTTACGGAGCCTAACGTCAGGGTATTTCTGAACATTTTGGAATGGGCATATAAAAAAAAGTCACAGTCACTTTGGATATGTCTACACTAGATGACACTACAGCAATGGAAGAGGTTCACACCCTGAGAGACATAGCTAAGCTGGTGTAGACAGAAGAATTCCTCCGCCGACCAAGCTACCACCTCTCGAGGAGGTAGATTTACTACAGTGACAGGAGAATGCCGTAGTAAGCAGTTGTGCCACTGCAGCCTTTCTGGTGCAGACATACCCTTAAAAATCTCACACCGCCATGCTATGTCGGTCATGGTGTGAAAAAGCCACGCCCCCTAGTGGCAGAGCTATGCTGACACAGCCCTAGTGTAGATGCAGCTGTGTCCATAGAAGAGGACTCCTGTTGGCCTAGCTAACCTCATGCAGGGGTTGGAACACCGCCTCCCGCCAGAAAAACTCCTGTCGGGGTACGCTGCCGTCTACACTAGCGGCTATGCCGGCACAGACTCTGCAGCGCAGAAACAGCCACGCTCACTTTGCAGTCTGAACACCGAAGCAGTTTTGTTCCAATGTGACAAAGATTTTATGCCACTCCAGTTTTTTTTTTTTTAAACTAAAAATACCATTTTAGCCCCAATCCTGCAAACACTTGAGCACGTGCGGAACTTTAAAGCAGTCCCAATGGAGTCAATGGAACTATTCTCTAGAACAAGGCATTCAGCAGAGCAGATTGCAGAGAAAGCCTGAAAATCCCCAGCTCTTACCTAGCATTTAATCAGTAAATCTCAAAGCACTTGGCAGAGATCAGCCCATTTTCAAGGTAGGGAAGCTGAGGCACAGAGAGGGGACGTGATTTGCCCAACGTCACCCACCAGGCCAGGAATAGAACCCCCAGGTTTCCCAAGTCCCTGTCGAGTTCTCTGTGCACGAGGCCACACTGCCTCTCTGATACCTACCTGGATGATGCATCCCGCCAGGTGGGAAAGGATGTGGGTGAGGAGGGTGCCCTCCACTGGGAGTGCCCCCTGAAGGAGGACCCGGGGCACCTGCACCTGGTGGCATGGGTGGAGGTGGCATGGCAGGAGGCATTCCTGGGGGCATTGCTCCCGGTGGCGGCACCGGCGGGGGAAACGATCCTGGGGGTGGGATGCCTGAAAAGAGAGACAAGTCAGTGAGAAAAAATTTGATCACCTGGGTCAGCATCTACAAACCACAGAGAGGACTCAGAATGAACTGGCCTCGGCAGCAGCCACACGTCCACCTGCTAGCGCGAGCAAGTGCCAGCGAGCTCTGCCTGCTGCTGGAAAGCCTGCATCTCCCGTAGCGTCTCCCCTGCTTCGTTGGAGCCCAACTCGTCTCTGCCAAACGAGGAGCGCACAGACCGGCCGAGGGCCTCAATGATTTCAGCCAGCACACGAAGCCAGTAATCGTCTACAAAGCTTTTCACCCAAGGGTCTCAAAATAACCCCGCAGTGCCCTGAGTCAAGGGTCGTACCCCCACTTTACATAGAGGAAAGCGTGGCACAGGGATTAAGCAACTTGCCCGAGCTCACGCAGCCAGTCAGTGGCAGACAGGAACAGGACCAGGGAGTCCTGACTCCATTCCCCAGGTTCTAGCTGACTGAGATCACGCCAGCTACCTGCAGACCTCTTGGGTAGGTCTGACAGCAGAACACATGGCCGACTGCACTGGGGACTAATGGCCAACTTTACCCCTGAGCGTGGTGGGGAAAACTGCAACCAGTCTGCAAGCGCCCTAAGGAACCAGGGTTCACGATAGAGCAGCAGAGTTTGCAGCCATGCAGTTCAGTTCTGAATCCAGGCTTCAGCCATGATCCAGATCAGAGCGCCCTCTAGTGAGTCACCCACACCACTCTCTGCAGCACAGCGCCCCCTAGCAATGCTCCGCAGCCATGTCATAGCCGTAGAGTCCCTCTAGCCCAGGGGTGGCCAACCTGTGGCTCGGGAGCCGCATGTGGCTCTTTAGAGGTTAATATGCGGCTCCTTGCATAGGCGCTGACTCTGGGGCTGGAGCGGCGGGGAGCTGAGGGGGTGCTGCTGATATATTACTGTGGCTCTTTGGCAATGTAAATTCTGGCTCCTTCTCAGGCTCAGGTTGGCCACCCCTGTTCTATCCTATGGAAACTTGCAGCCAGAGTTCCCCGCAAGCACAAAAAGCACCGCACGGCATGTGCTCACCTGGCGGGTTCACGCCTGGCCCCAAGGACGTGACGACAGGGGTCGGCACTGATGGAGGAGGAGGGGCATCTGCAAACAGCTGATGAGGCCGGTCTGCCTGAGAAAGGGGGTTCTGGGCAGCAAGCAGCCGCTCTGCAGCAGAGCCGTGCCGCTCGCCTTTGGAATCCTTCTTGAAGGCGTAAGAGACGGTGATGGGCCGGTTGCACAGGTACTGTCCATTCATGGCCTCAATGGCGGCGTCGGAGGCATCGAAGCTGGCGAAGTTGATGAAGGCATAGCCCTTGGAGTTGCCCGTGTCGGGGTCCCGCATGATCTTGGGGGTCTGCAGGATGACTCCAAAGGCGCTGAAGGTGTCGTACAGCAGCTTCTCGTCGATCTCCGGGTCCAGGTTGCCAATGAAGATGTTGGCGCCCACGTCCAGGTTCTTGTTGTGGGCCGAGGCCTTGTTCACGCGGATCGGCTTCCCGTACAGCTTGATCATGTTCATGATTTTAATGGCGTAGTCGGCATCTTCCTCGCTGAGGAATTCCACAAACCCATAACCTGCAACACACACCCCAACAGAGTCCTTTATAGCCGGATACACTCCACGGTCTCTCCCCCTGCCACCCACACCATCCCCCTGGTTGATCTCAGGCCTCCATCATTTCTCCACTGTTGATGCAAGAATCTTCTCCTCTGCAGCTCTCCCTGAAATAATCTCTCTTCTCCTTATCAAGAACTGGCTGGAACAACTGAGGTCAACTGCCCCCCTACAGACAGGAGAACTCTCACTGCATCTCCTAGCATCCAGAACCACCTCATTCTATGTCTCCACCTTCTCCACTCCATCTCATTTCAAACTGTCTTCCTCCCTCATCTGCAGCTATTGATTTCTCTCCCCCTCTGCTTCTAAAGCCTGGTCTAGACACAAGGTTGGACCAGTCTAAAGGTGTGATTTCAAAACTGATTTATTTACACTGGTGCAGCTGTATGTGTGGACACTCTCATCAAGTTAAACCCAACTTATTAATTTAGCTTGCACCTGTAATTCACAGCTGCAAGCTAACCTAGATTTAAACAGCTATGAGTATCCAAAGAGAGATCTGTACCAGTTTCACTAAGATCTGGTCTACACTTCAGAAGTTTTGCCAGCATTGCTATGTTGGTTAGGAGTGTGAAATAATCATACCCCTAAATGGCATAGCTGTGTCAGCAAAGGCCCGAGTGTAAACGCAGTTATACCAACAAGTCAGTCCTTTTGCTGCTACAGCTTATTCTATTCAGTGAACCAGTATAAGCTACAGAACTCTTTTACTGGTGTACACTGTCTCCCCACTGGGAACATTTGCCAGTATAACTGTCCCCGGCCCCTTTCTAGTGTAGGCAAGGCCCAAGTCTCAATTTAAATTGGTTTTAAAAGTAACGGTGCATCTTGGTGAAGAGACAAGCTTTTACTCTTTAAAGTAACAAGTGGAATGAGACAATGTACAGAATGAGATGTGGTACGTAAACTGAAACCCAGGAGAATTACTTAGATTATCTGGTCAGCATTTGTACAGCACCTGGCACCATGGTGTTCTGATCCACAACTGGGGCTCCTCCACGCCACCACAACACAGTTAACTGTCTCAGTTCTGTCTGAACATTTTACACTGACTATTGTTACAAGTGACATGTAAAATGACTGGAAATGGGATTTTTAACCCTTTCCATACTGGCAGATGGTACATGTGTCTGCCTGGACGAGAGCCCTGTGGATATGTAATTTGGCAGAGACGTGTCTTTGAAGGGACCGGTCAATATCTTACCTTGATGTTGACCTGTGACTCGATCTTTGGGCATGTGGGTATTGACCACCGGTCCCGCCTGCAGAAAGAGCTCCCATAACAGCGGCTCGCTGACCTTCTCGTCCAGGCCACCGACGTAAACCGTAGCATCTTGAGAGGGGGGAGAGGAGATGGTGATGGGTTACCTGGATCTGAAGAGCAATCTCTTGAACATTTCAGATGAGTTAAGAACTCTCCCACAGAGAGATCAGCTTTGGATCCCTAAGGGTTTGAGCTCGAGTCCATGAAGTCAAAAGCAAAACTTGCCCCGACTTAGACAGCTCAAGACTGGACCCTTAATGAAACACACTTCTCTGGAGTAAGTATATGGACATCTAACAAATCAATGTTAAATGATTAAGAACACTGTTTAAAGTGCAGACATGCTCCAAAGAGGTGATAATCCCTAACTCTTATCTAGCCCTTTCCTTCAGTAGCTCTCACAGCGCTTTACAAAGAAGGTCAGTATCATTAGCCCCATTATACAGATGGGGAAACTGAGGCACTGAGAAGGCAAGCCCAAGGTCAACCAACAGAGCCAAGAATAGAACCCCAGGTGTTCCAAGGGCCAGTCCAGTGCTCTAGCCACTAGGCCGCACTGCTTCCCCTTGTACTACAAAGAAGTGGCTCCCCTTAAATCACACGTTTGTACCGTGTCACCCTCACGTACCGTGTCACCCTCACACCATATCTGATGATGTCGCTGTCAGCTGTCCCCCCTCATTGCCAAGGCAACACAAAGTCGATACTTCAGATCAAACTGGTACAGAACCCCTGGCTGACCACTGCGGTCTGCAGCCCAAAGCCCTGAAGCATGAACTTCAGTTACCGCACTTAATGCTGTTTCCTATTTTGAACTAGGAAATCTGTTAGTTTATGGCATTTCCAACCAAGTCTGCCGCTGTCTATACCAAACGCCAGAGCAGGCCCTGGCGATATGAACCCTCTGTGCTGCCCCAGAGCTTTCCACACAAGGCACTGCACACCTCTTCTTAGACTAACCCTCACAAGATCCCCAAAGAAAAATCGCTGTTATGACACCTATTGTACGGAGGAAACTGAGGCAGAAAGAGGGGAAATGATTTGCCCAGGGTTGCAGCATGAGCCAATAACAGAGTCAGGAACCCAGGAGTCCTGAGTGCCAGTCCTGCAGCCTGACCATGAGAGCCCTCCCTTTATGGGTCCCACAGCTCCCCCCAAATGCCCAAAATGAATGGATTGAAATCAGATGCACAGCAGGGAGACCGAATCTGGCACCCCACACAAAGCTTTTGGGGGGGAGGCTCAGGCTCCCCAATCTAGGACCCCGCTGCAAACTCACCCCCCCCCGCTTTTGGGGGGGGGCTCCGGGCCCCCCCAATGGGGCCCCCCCCCCCCCCCCCGCTTTTGGGGGGAGGCTCAGGACCCCCAAGCTGGGACCCAGCCCCCCCCCGGCTTTTGGGGGGAGGCTCAGGACCCCC
>NW_020664578.1:3198842-3223155 GCF_002925995.2 Terrapene triunguis
TTGGAAGCCGCCGCCATTTACCCTGGTTCCTCTCGGAGATGGGCCCCGCCGCCATCTCGAACGCGCTCCCGCCTCCCCCCCGGCCAGGCGGGCGACCTCCGACTTCCGCCCTTTCACACCCCCACTTCCGGCCACCGCGGCTGCAAAGGGGCGGCGAAGGCAGCGGCCATCTTGGATGAGGCCGGAAGTGGCCGTGCATGGAGGGAGCCATGGCGGCTAAGGGCGGAAGTCAACTTGCACGCACCCGTGGCCATGTTGCCTATGGGCGGAAGTGACTATCTTGGGCCCTATTTCCCTCCCCCTGTGTAATTCATCCCCTCTCTTGGCCCCCAGGGGTTCAGAGCTTGCTCCCCTTTGACCCTTGTGGTAAAGTTCACACCTTTGTGATGACATGTCATGACATGCTCCCCCTAGCAAATCCACCGCCCAGCCCCCCCATACCCACTGCAGTGGATGCTCCCCCCTGCAGAGCCCCCCCAATGCTGGGGGGCGGGGGGGGAGAGAGAGACTAGCTGTTGTTTGATAGGGGTCCCTGTTCCCACTGCTAGTACAGGGGAGCTGGGCCTATGGGCGAAGGTGACCAGACAGCAAATGTGAAAAATTGGGATGGGGGTGGGGGGTAATAGGAGCCTATAAAAGAAAAAGACCCAAAAATCGGGACATCTGGTCACCCTACTATGGGCAGTGGTAGGAGGGCCCTTGTTTGGGCCTCTGAATGCCCCTGTTCCCACCTGGGGCGCCGAGAGAAAAATTAAAAACCCAGTGCCAGGGGGTTCATCCCGCTCTGACCGGGACACAGGCCCCCAGGATCGATGCCAGTAGCTCTGGTAGTAGGGGGACGAGCAGCCGGCAGTGTCAGCTATTCCATGGTGCTTTATTGTCCTGCTGAGCCTAACCGGGCCCCTTTCTGCACCTTCGTTATGGAGCGAGTCCTTATGTGCCTTGGGGGTCAGGCCTGCTAGGGGAAGGATCGTACTGCTCTTTGGGAGGTAACGGTTTCCCGGGGGTGCTTTACAGAGTGACCACCTTATCAGTATTCCTGTTTTACATATGGGGGAACTGAGGCACATGGCACTGAAGTATCTTGTGCAAAGTCATTGGCAGAGGTACAAATAGGCCCCAGCTCTCCTGCCTCACAGGTCAGCATCCTAGCACCTGACCCATGCTGCTTCCCTGTAAGCCAAGTGAGAGAGAGCCCTGGACAAGGACTCAAGAAATCTGGGTTCTATTCCTGGTCCTGCCACTGGCTTAGGTTTAGGCTTAGGCAAGTCACTACTCCACCATGCCTCAGTTTCCCCCATATGATCCTAGCACCTAGCCCCCACGGTTAGTTTAACTAGAGCAATGGTTCCCAACCTTTTCCGTAGGGCGGGCGCCAGACAACTAGCCGCTAAAGACCGTGGCCGCTGGACAAGCAGCCGCCAAAATGACGCCGTGAAGCAGCAGCATCAAGAGGTGTTGCCGCTGAAATTCGGCGGCATTTCGGCCGTAGCGCTTCTTGACGCTGTAGCTTCTCGGCGGCTGCTTTTCTGGTGCCCAGTAGGCGGGAGCACATGGATGCTCCGGCGGGCACCGCGGCGCCCACAGGCACCGCACTGGGGACCCCTGAACTAGAGCATACCATTCAACTCACAGCCAGCCACTCTGCATTTAAAAATACTGCACTTTAATGAGCTCTTAAATAGAAACGTCACTACAAAAATATACAGAATAGAAAAAAAATGCCCTTATTTGGATTTCCACTTAACTCATCCACGGGGAATGTGTGATCTGCACAGAGTTACCCTAATGTTCTGGTCTCCAAAATACTTTTATGTATATGTGCTATTAGCACTAAGATTTAAAAAAACAAAACAAAAACAAAAAAACCTCCAAGTTGTTATAAAGGAGTAACCAGCAGGAAAAGCAATCACAAAGGACTCTTCCAAGGAAAGTCCAGACCCTCCCCGTCTTGAAACCTTGCACGTAAAAAGAAATGAGGCTGTTCTGGAGGAAGTACTTGGTTCATACTCATCAGATGACAGTCCTGGTTCTTTCCCAGGGCCTGAAAGCCCTAAAGTTCTAGGACTCTTACACCAACAATTCCACAGTTTCGCAGAGAACAGTACCAATTTCCTAAATTAAGATCACAGCTAGATTAGACCCTCTGCTGTAACACATGCAGCATAGGTAAATCTATCCTGCAATCCTAGGTGTGATTAGTGCATGGGAAGACATACTTGTACTAGCATGGCTCAAAATTGCCAAGTAGATGCCTTGCTAGCCCACATACCCAGGGTCCCTGTACAGCCCACACTGACATGTGCCACCACATCTACACTGCTACTCTTAGCCATGCCAGCATGTCTACCCGTGCTGCAATACTTGGATTACTGGGTAGCCCTACCCGTACAACTGTTCTAATCCATCCTGGAACTTGGTGGCTTCCAATCCCTGTGTGTGGGTGTGAGAGAGAGAAAAACACACACATATATAAAAATGTATCGTCCAGTTTTGTCTAAACACTTTAGCTTATACAATAACCCATTTCCTGTGGGTTACTAATGTTAGAACCAGAGCTTTTTTTTAATATAAAATATAAATTTTTCAACAAAAACAAACATCTCTAATATCACCCCGAGAGATTATATTACAAATGCCAATAAAAATAATCTTTGTTATTCCTCATTGTTGTTAGATGTACAAAGTAGGCACTCAAATCTCAGGGCGGAAAAGAAGTAGCATACAGGAACTGTGCAAACCCCAGTGTCCATAAACACTGACAAAGCAGCATGATGCCATCTGGGTACAGCAATCATGCATCTGTAGGTACCTGAAAGATACAGCAAGTCTCCCATCAAAGGGTTTCCTCCATCCCCCTCACAAGGGCCTTAATCCAATGCCCATTGGGGCCAATGGAAATGTTGATTCTAATGCCCAAGCGTGGCTGGTGAAATTGACTAATTGGATGCGACTTCTGCAGGGTGGGAAGGGAGAAGATTGGGTTCCAAATCTCGCTCCCCCCTCGGAGATGAAAGTCTCAGCCCAAGAAGGCTGGCTATAAAGTGGAAGGAGTGGTGGGTGACCGGGTTGTGAGCTAGGCCTCTGAAAAGCTGGAGCTCAGACTGCAAGCGCGGTTCCCTGAAATGCATGGCCCACGATCTGGAGCATTCACTTTTCGATTCAGATTCAAAGTACAAAAGCAACGACAACTCTGGCTTAAGGCCACAAGCAGCCCACGACTGGGACGGATGGCCTTCGTCTTTTTCTCCCCGCCAAGCTCGAGAGAGATGCCAGTGGGATAGCCCTGGAAACTGAAGGCCTCCAGGCCGGGTACAGTCCAGGCAAACTGCCCCCCACCCCCATAACCCAGGGCTGAGGCTCCATGTAGAAGGAGCACTGGGAAAGGTGAGAACAAGGCCTATTCACACTCCGTTGCATATTGTTCAGCCAACAGAGTCCCTAAACTCCAGATCCCAACATTCCCACCCTCCGGGGACTCTCCAGTCGAGACCTGAACGCCGAGGCTTAGAAAGCAAGTTCTGGAGGTAGCACAGTAAGTACCTGTCGCCGGGACATGCCCGCCGCCTCAAAGACCCGCCCCAGCACATTGCTAGCACGACAGCGCCAAGTGCATCCGACTCACTGGCTCCGCACGGCAGCTTTCGGATCAGAGGCCAGGTCTACATTACACACTCCGCTCCAACTACGTCACTCAGGGGGGTGGATTTTTCACATCCCTGAGCAGCGTCGTTATACCGACCTTAACCCGCCCCGCGGCTGACGGGAGAGCTCTCTCCTGTCGGCTTAGAGTGTCTGCACCAGAAGCGCTACAGCGCCGCTGCAAGTTTGTAGCATAGCCCCGCCTGGAGATGGGAGCTCGTGCGGGCTCCCTGTGATCTACTGAGGATGGGGTTCCCCTGCTCCCCCTTTTCCCACCCCCACCCCCCAAGGGTTGCTTGGGAAATCCAGGCAGGGGGTTAAGAGTTTGCAGAGTTGCAGCTCAGGGACGGGTGCCAGACTGACAGCGCTGGAAATCGGAGGCCAGCGATAATCCAGGGGATGGGCACGGCATGGGCAGCAGCAGGTTAACCCTCGCCTGCCCTTCCACCCACATGCCGCCTCTCTGGGGGGGGGGGGGGACGCTACTCAGCTGGAGGAGCGTGAATGAGCCAATCTCATCAGCTGAGTAAGTCCCCCTGGGGGGAGCGAGGAGGGTGAAGGGGCCTGAAAGATCAGAGAACGGAGAGAGACGCAACTCAGATCGAGCAGCAGCAAAAGCAGTTGGACCCAGTACCCTGGAGTGCCTGCCCTGAACCCTGCAGTAACAGAATCCTACGCTGTAGGTTTTGCCGAGCAGCACTGGAGAACACTGGAGTTGTTCGGTTCCTGTCCAGATCCCACCATCCGAACCCTGGCCAAACACCCAGCATGATTGGGGGGGGGGGGGGGGGGGGAAAAACCGGGGGGGGGCTCTGGGGTCGGGCCCGATTTTGAGGAGGTAGCACTTAGGAGGAGCCAGGGCGATCTGGGCACCCACCACCCTGAGCTGCATGAGTGGGAGCGAGCCCTTTCGACGGACGGGGTTGCCCGGTTCCCTTTCCTGCAGCCACAGAAGGACGGGCAGCTCCCAGCGTCAGGAGGGACAGCAAGGCCCAAAGTCTGTTGAAGCCATTCCTAAAAACCCAGGTTCCGCCCTTGGTCCGCTGGCCCAGCGGACAGACCCGGTTCTGCCTGGGGCGCGCTCCCATCTCCAGCGTGGCAGCAGGGACGCGAGGCTGTCCAGTCTTCGGGGCGTTTCGCCTTCAGGGGGATGCCACGGTGAGTCACCCTAGCAGGTTCCCTCGCCTGTCAGTCGCCCAGTCGCTCTCGAAGCCGGTCCAGCTCCTCCGCGAGCTCAGCGAGCGTGGAGGCAAAGAGGCCGCGCTGATGGGGAGAGTCAGAGACAGAGATTCAGGGCGGCTCAGGACTGGCTGAGTCCACACCGGGAGCACAGGCCCTGGAGCTGGTGACCAGGCCAGCGAGAGACAGTACCCCAGCTAGACTCGGGAATGGCACAAGGGCTTGGGGGGCCCCGACTGGCTCCCCTCACCCGAGTCAGCCCCGGCTGGAACAACCCGGGCACATAACACAGCTCTGCTCATGCGCCTCCATCCTGTCGCAGGCTGGGTGCCCGGTGCAGACCCACCTATCCCCGTCTATCCTGACCTGCATCAGACGCTATCCCAGGCCTGCGGTCCCCCCCCCCCGCCCCCCCATACGCCCAGCTCGGCCGATGCCCCTCCAGCTGTTCCAGCCCTGGGCCTTTCCCAGACAGACTAAAAAAGTATTTTACACAAATCACCGGAGCAGCCAGGCCTGGCATGAGCCCACTGGCCAGCTGCCGGGGATTTTGAGTCTTCCGGCTCAGGCGGATTGAGCTCATTAACGAGATCTAAGCCATGGCAGTGGCCAAACCAGAGCCACGTTCCTCTGCCCCCCAGAGAACCGTGCTACGTTCTTCCTCTAACTCCTGTGCCCAGGAAACGTTTCGATGCCCTCAGGCAGGCTGGGCTGGGAGAGGGAGCACCTCAGCAGTTAGCTAACAGCCAGCGCATGGCAGTGCAGGGGAAGTCTGTTTCTAATCACAATCTTTTTAAGGAAACCGAAAGTGACAGGGCATCATCGACCGCTTATTTATGGGTCCCTCTGGAAAGAGGTTTCTCATGCGGGGCTCTTTGATGTTTGTGTAGCTATGCCCCCCTCAGTTGGGTCAGCTGCAGCCTCCCTGGATCTAAAAGCCTGGGCCCAGCTCTGTTCTGCAGGGACCCTCTCTATTATCTGTTCGTACAGCGCCTAGCACAACAGGGCTCTGCTCTCCAGGCGCCATCGTAACAAGAATTAATACAGGAATCAGGACTCCAGGGTTCTCTTGCAACTGACTCATTGTGCCACCTGCACTTTGCCTCAGTTTACCCCTCTGCACAAGGGGGTATTAATACTGAACTACCTACAGGGGATACACAGAGTATCTTCATTACCATCCCCGGCCCGTCCCCACACCCAGATTCGACAGAGAAGTAATTTGCTACTAATCTGCAGCTTTTAATCGGACACCCATCACCGTGGTATCTGACCCCATGGAACCACTAATGGATTTATCCTCACAACCCCCTGCGAAGCTGGGCAGGATTATCTCCATTTTATACAGGGAACTGAGGCACAGACAAACTAGATGACTTGCCCAAGGTGACCTAGAGAGTCAGTGGCAGAGCCAGGAACAGACCCCAGATCTCCGGAGTCCTAGGCCAGTGTTCTATCTGCTCCACCCAATAGCAAGAGGGGGCACAAGGAGTCTGTGGTGGAGCAGGGAAGTGGCTCCTAGGTCCCAGCTCAGAGCCTTAACCCCACAGCCACCCGGTCTGCTAATGTCCCCGCTGTGCTGGCGTTACCTGAACTTCCTGGCTCCCCCGCAGGTAACACCTTCTCCAGAGCCGGATCAGGGGGCCCGCAGAGGCAGGAAGTAGCAGCCCCTCAGGCTGCAGGGGGCAGCCGCTGGGTTTGCTCCTCAAGGACCGGTCCTGTTCGCTGAGGCTCTCGGAGGACTGAGCCCGCCACCAGCCCTTTTTGGAAAGCGAGCCGTTCTTCCAGGGGAAGAGGTGGGTCTGCGGCGAGAGGGCCCCCTTGGCAAACAGGTACACGGCCCCGTTCCCAGACGGGGCAGCTTCCAGCTGGAGAGAGAGAGATGGGGGCGGGAGGGAAATCCAGGACAGTAAAACCCAGCAGCAAAACGGGGTGGGAAAACGTGCTTCACCCACAGCAGGATACTTTACTGAACCTGCCTAGGAGAGAGTGTGGACTGGGGGCTGGAGGGGAGGACTGGGCTTCAGGACTCCTGGGTTCTATTGCCAGCTCCACTAATGACAGAAAAAATTAAATTGAGGCTCAGAAAGGCCTCGCAGCCATCAAGAAAACCCAGCTGTCCTGACTCCTACAGCCCCATGGCGTGACCGCCAGGCAACACTCCCTGCCCCCAATCGCTCCTAGTGTCCCATCCAGTGTTTGGAGCCCAGCGCACTCACCTTGTCGCCCCCTAGTGGGGCAGATTTGCCATTCGGAACGGTAGTGCTGCCGCTGCCCCTGGCATAGGCGGGATTTCTGAACTGCGCCCTCTGCTGGGTGGTGTAGCGCAGCGCCCAGTCCCAGATGGTGGGCAAATAGGGGCCCCCTCTCTCCTTCGCCAGGCGGCCACCCTTCTGCAGGATCTCCAGGGGAGGGAGTTCCCGCCAGCCATTGACGGGCGCATAGATCTGGTTGGAGGCACGGTGCTGGGGGATGAACAAGGAGCGTGAGAGGTGACTCCGCAAGGAACAGCGAATGCACATCCGTATCCCTTTGCTCCCCCCCCCCCCACCCCTACAAGAGGCTGCACTCCATATTCCACTGAGGCTGGGCCAGGAGCGGGCCTTTTGAGGGGAATGTTATGCATTGAGGATCTCAAAGCGCTTCACAGAGGTGGAAGAGAAGCATGAGCCCCGCCCTGTTCTATGGGTGGGGAAACTGAGGCACAAAGAAGCACGTTGATTCACCTGAGGTCAGGCACTGAGCCAGGAATAGAAGAACCCAGGAGTCTTGTCTCCCAGCCTCCTGCTCTAACCACTAGGCTGTGCTCTCTCCCAGAACTGGGAATAGAACCCAGGAGTCCTGTCCTTCAGCTGCCTGTTCTAGGCCATACCTCACTCTCCCAGCTGGGAATAGAACCCAGGAGTCCTCACTCCCAGGCCGTGCGTTAACCACGGCACCGGATTTCCCCCTTCTCCGCCCGTGGTAGGATAGTGCTTGGGGCAGTGACTGCGGAGCAGCCGAGTGTTTCATTGTAGCTGGGAGGCTCCGTGCTGGACCCACCTGATTCCTGCGATCTCTCTCCCACTGGCAGTTAAACAGGAAGGTGCTGAAGAAGGGTATGTAGCTGCTGTCATGGAGGGCCACCAGGTAGGTCTCTGTGAACTCAAAGGATGCTGGGAACTGCTGGAGCAGCTGCCACACGCAATCCAGGAAAAGCAGAAACACCGGAGACTATAAGAGACAGAAAGAAAAAAGAAAATAGTACCTCCCTGGGGAAACAGCAAAAATGCAGCCAACTCTGGGGTGGGACAGAGCAGCTCCCGAAACAACCTGTAGCAACACTGCCCAGCGATCGCTCTCCCACCACTGAAAAGCAGCTGCCTCTGGGGTGGAAAGTAACAGCTGCTGACCAGCCGTGCAGCGACGCTGCAGAGATTTACCCAGAAAGGAAATACCGGCAAACTGCTCGCGGCAACGCTGCGATTGACCGGGGCAGCTTGAACAACCTGCCCTGGGGATCCGAGTTCAGGCCCGGCCCCCACATGGGAGCAAACGATCTGTGTTCCATCCCTGGCTCCTTAGCATCTGGGCGTCTCGCCATCTCCAGCGCATTTATCCCCACGGCTCCCCGGGAAGTGGCGCAGGGGCATTATCCCATTGGACGGATGAGGAACTGTGGTCGAGAGGGAGCCAACAGCAGAGCGGGGAATTGGACCAAGGAATCCAGCGCATCCAGGCTAGCAGGGAAGCACCAGGGCATCTTTCCTCACCAGCTCCTATCTCAGCCGACTTCTGCCCAGCCACAGGCCAGAGAACGTCACCCTGCGACTCCTCCACCGAGCCCATTCGCTTGCGGCTGAGCTGGAACGTGTCTTTTGGCAAGAGCCCAAACAATCCCCATTCAAAGGCTCCAAACAGCCGCTCCAATGGCTAATTGCCCCCACCGGAATCCCGCGCGGGCCGGTACCGGTGTCGTTCGCAGACTGCCCAGCAGAGGTCCCCACCACAACAGTGGAACCTGAGCCAAGAAAACCAAGTCTCCCACTGGACAAAGCCTAGAGGGGTCGCTTGGGTTTGGTTCGGACTCCGGAGCTACCTCCGATCCCCACCCTGCCATCCCCGCACCTTCCCAGCTGCTGCCTCCACAGCCACTTGCTCCCACCCAGCCCCCTGGTCCCAGCCCCACCATAACAAATTCCGACAGGACTGGCGGCAGAGGGAAATCCAGAGCCCAGGGCGCTTGAGTAGGGCAGACGCTGGGAATGCTTGGATCAGAGCCACTTTCTGAGTCAGGCCCAAGGGGGAGGAGGGAAGGCAACCGTCAGTCCAGGGAACCCTCTCGGTTTTGCACGGCCGTCGAGCCACGCTCCCGGCCAGCTGTGCTCGGAGCAGAGCCCACGTGCTGGGAGCTTATTCGACACCTCGGTGCCACCTGGACCAGGCTGGTAGAACTCCCATCGCTCTCGAGCGCCCCCCATCTGGCCAACGCAGCCAGGCATCAAGCCGGAGCCGCGCGTGCTCCGAGACTCACCTCCTCGCGGTCGTTGTCCCGGAGGAGGTTGAGGCGCTGGAGGAAGGGGTGCCCTGCCACCACCCACTCCTTCTGCAGCAGGCTCTGGAACCCAGACTGGGTGCGGGCGTGGGGATCCGACAGGACCTGGACGAGGGAGGCCAGCAGGCAGTTCAGATCCCGGTCGTCTGACTCTGCGAGGAGGGGAAGGGTACAGACAGTGAGGGACCTCGGCTAGGGGTCAAGAGGAGCGTCATGGCTCCACTGTCCAGAGACCTCTCTGCTGCAGCTGCCAACGCGGAGGCTGATCGGCAGTAGCTCTTGTGATGTCCCACAAGGATCTGGATTGGGACCCACCCAATGACCCTCTATCTGTCCCCGATTCCCAGAGCCAGTCAGCCCGTCCATTGGCCAGCATGGAGCCTGTAATCCAGGCACCCCTTGGTGCCAACAGGCAGAGGGCACAGGGTTGCATAAGGTTTCCCAGGGATCAGATATATGCACAATAGTTCACCCAAGGGTGACATGTGAGGTCTCTACCAAGAACCAGTAGCCCACTGGTCTTCACAGTAATTGCGACCTGGATGGATGGATAATATTTAGGGCGTTAGGGATCTGAAAATTACGTTCTTAAAGTCTTAGACTTAGGCAGGTCACCAGGAGGTAACAGAAACCTATCTCCCTGCCTGGCAGTTTGGCAACTGTGTATTGTATGCCTCACATTGGAAACCTATTTGCATATTGAGGAAATAAGAAACTGTGAAATCTACAAGAGGAAACAAACAGTGGGGGGAGGGGAGGTGTCTGACAAAGGGTGAGGCTGACATATCTTGGGGATGCAAAAAAAACAGCACTGGGGCCTTCACCTAGGAGCCAAGCTGGACCCTGGCTGTAAAGGGGTGAGCGTTGCTCTAGGAGACAGGAGAGGACTTTGTTCATTCGGGGGCGCTCTAGAATGCCTGCTGTGAGGTGTAGCCACTTGTTTCCCCACGTTGCCATTTGCTACTCCTTGCATTTCTGGACTTGGCCATGTAAAGCTAGCCTCAGTTTCACCAGAAGCAGCTCTAAGTGCTGCGTGGTAAGCGGAGCGGGAACTGAGAAGTTGGGGTGCACTGCTTCTTTGGGAGCAGCGAGTCGGTGAATGCTGCCAGTGGCCAGTGCACTGGGGCGGGACCCTCCACGGAGACCCTCGGTGGGCCAATCGCTAGCCAACAGAGCGACAGCCGGGCCCACACGACCTAGGACTAGAGGGGAGTGCTTGCATGGCCCATGGCTGGTGGGGGCAGGGAGACCAGCCTGCCTCACGCAAAGGACAGGTGGTAGCGAGGTGCTTCCTGGGAGTACCCAGGGCTGGGAGGCATCACAGAGCCTGAACCCAGGAGCTCCCCCCACACCTGGCCCAGCCTCAGGGCATCCAGCCTGTGCCTGGGCCAGAGAAGGGAACGACTTACTCTACCTTGCAGGATGATGGAGCGGGACCTCTCTGCCAGCAGGGCAGCCACCTCGCTCGCTTTCCTCACACAAGCTCTGTAAGGAGAGGGGGTCATTACTGACAAAGACCCCACAGCCAATGGGAAGCAGAGGACCCCCTTGCCCCACAGCACCATCTGAAACTCATCCAACCAGGCATGGTCCTGCCAGCCACTCCCCCCAGGGAGCTCCACCCCCATGGCTGGGGACAGCTCCCAACAGAGGGATGGTAGCTACGCAGCCCCACCCACCTGCCAGATGTTCTGTAGGGCCTGTGTGGCTGGATTTAAGGTGTCAGCGTATAGGGGGGCAGCTCTCACCTGACGTGCTCCAGCCAGTGTGTCCCCTCCAGGGCAGAGAGCCACTTCTCATCGGCCACAGAGGAGTCTGAAAGGAAGCCACTCCAAATTACTACCTTGGCTGCGGAGGGGTTTATCCAGCCTCCATCCGCATCACGCCGGGTTATCGTTACTGGGTTTTAATCCTCACCACCCCCTTGGCAGGGAGCGAACGATCATCCCCGGTCAGACAGGGGAAATGAGGCACAGAGGAGGTAAAGTGACTTGACCCAGATCAGACGGAGTCTGTGGCAGAGATGGGAACAGAACCCAGGTCTCCTCAGTTCCTTTGGGCTGCCCTTTCTGTGGCAGGTCAGGAATTGTCCCAGAGAGAGGACAAGGAAGGAGACATGGAAGGAAGAGACCCTCCAGTCCTATCTGCCTCTCGTGCTCTGGCTTTAGCCAGGCCTGGTTTAGGGAGCCCTGGCTTCCTTGCGTCAAACAGCCAGCTGCTTCCAAGAGGGGAGAGAGAGCCTGGGGGTTACAGTATCGGCCTAGGCAAATCATGTAATTCCCTGGGCCTCCCTTTCCCCCTATAAAGCAGGGATAATACCTCCCCACCTGTTGGGAGGATATAACCCATAGCATCGAGACACTAGGAGAACGGTGGGGCTAGACAAGCACCTCGAGCAAGAGAGGGGAAACTGGAAATCCAGCACAGGTGCATCAGATACAAACTGGTGATAATGGTCCCATGATTCCCAAGTGGGATCCAATCCAGAGTAACCCAGGTTCTCCCAGCTGAAGAGCTGGTTAGTTACTGCCTGGGGAATCCCAGGCATCGGCTCAGGCGAGCGACTCCTATTGAGAGGGGATCTCAGCGCCAGGGCCAAGGCTGGGTCTCACCAGGAAGGCAGAGGGCCCGAAGCTTGAGGTAAGAGAGCTGGATCTCTGCAGGGCTGGGCAGGTCGGCGGCGGTCTCCACTATCACGCACTGGGCGTGGCCGGCGAGCATCAGCGCTTCCACAGACCTGCGGAGAAACGCAGCAGCACCGGGGAGGTGGAATCACTGCTTCGGTTGGGGTGATGGAGCCCTGCAGCACAGCGCTCCCTAGTGCCGCACTGGGGCTTTGGGGTCAGCACCAGCTATGAGGGGACAGCACCCCCATTACATCACCCACGCGGCTCCCTGCAGCACAGCGCCCCTTAGTGCTGCATTGGGGCCAGCACTGACTGTAAGGGGAGAGCGCCCCCTATTGAGGGCCCCCCCAGAGCAGCTGGGTTTTCCTTGGGAGTCTTCCACCCCAGCTCCCCTGAGCTCCCAGACTGGGGCAGCGCAGCCCCATTCCCATGTCCTCGAGGCTCGTACCTCACGTCTTCCTTCTCGGGGTCTGAATCGGCGTGAAAGCCGGCGGCTCTCAGCAGGTCGCTGCCTCCCGGGTGATGCCAGCACAGCCTCTGGGGAGGCAAAGGGAAACGGAACGAAATGAAACTCCACCGGGTGCAGGCTCTCCACTGCGCACGCCAGGGCCCCGCGCCCTGGGGCCTTGTCTCCCGCCTTCCTCCTCTCCCCCCACCTCCAGGGACCTGCCTCCCCCTAACTGGCTCTGTGATACACCCCCACCAAACAACCTGGTGGAGACCCTCCCTCCTCAGCCTTCCCTCCCTGGCTGGTTCAGGAGTGGCGTAGTCACCCATGGATAGCTGGCCAGCTTCATAGGGCACCAGCCGCAGGGAACACAGCCTGGTGTGTGTGTGTGGGTGGGGGGGCGGAAAAAGGGTCTCACACCTTATTCCACCCTGCTGGCCAAATGAGCCCCTGCCTCAGTAAGAACCCCACCCTCCCACGGCACCCCCCAGTGGTTGCCCCATCCCCAGAACCTGGTGAGGTCGTTCGGAACCGCCCTCCCCACCCCAAGGCGGCAGCTCACAGCCTGCTCCCGGGGCTGGAGACACTCACCGGGACGCGCCTCGCGTTGAAGTGGCCGAAGGCCCTCTTGAGCTCGTTGTCCAGGAGCCTGCCGGGGACCCAGAGGTACTTGGGGAGGCTGCGGGAGGACGCGGAGTTGGAGGGGAACCGGCTCAGAGCACGTGCGGAGGGCTGCCGGCCCATCTCCCCAGCCCAGGCAGCACTCCTGCCTCGCCCCGAGCCTGTTCAGGTGCTGCACACAAACCTTACAACCAAAGCGGGATGGGGGACCCTCGAGGCCTCTCCCACTCCATTACTCCGGCACCTGCCTCCTTCCCACAGCTCCCCCTTCGAGCACTCTCAGACCTTGACAGGAATCACCTGCCCCTTCCTCACCAGGTCTGATATTCAGACAGGGCTGGATGGCCCCTGGCCCTTAAAGGAGGCAGATCTCCCTGTTACAAGGCCATTCCCAAATCCCGGATTGTAGGCAGGGTGCCTGCCACCCCCACAACTCACAAGACTTCCCCAGATCCATCCCAATTAACACACACAGACAGAGAAGAGAACTCCGGGTCTGCTGGCCCACAGCCAGCGTCCCTCCCACGTGTGCTAGAAGAGAGCTCCCACCAGCTCTCCCCAGAGAGGCCTTCCACCTCCAGCTCTCGGGAATTTGACAGGCTAAGGATTTTCCCCCAGAAAGCGTCGGTTTGTCGAAACCCGGAGCTTTCCGCGGGAAAGGTGGTTAGTTTTGGCTCATTTTGTGAATCAAAATCATTCGGGGGAAAAACTCCAAAAGCTGTCAAAATGTTTCGTTTTGATATTTGCAAGACGAGGAATTCCAGTTTTCCGGTTCAAAGCCCCGTTTGGTTTAGAAACTTGAGCGAATGAGAGTAAATCAAAAATGTCAAAGGGTCGAAATTGGAAGGAAACTAAAAAAGTTTTTCCAGTTCAAGGAAACGTTTGAGATTTGACTTCTTGCCCCCAACCACCCTTGCCTTCGGGACTGAAACACTGTTTGAAATCGTGAACATTTTCACTGCGCTTCTCTGGCCACTCGAGGAAGCTACATGCTCACGGAGGGGATGCTCAATCCAGTAGGGGGCCATCGATACGGACCTGGGACTGTAGCCGAGGGCCGAGCACCAAACCCGCTGTAGAAAGGGGGTCCGAGGGCATTTCCGTAGCTTAGGGAGACCCAATTACTGGAGTGCACCCGGAGGTACTGTGACCACAGGCACCGGAACAGGGCGGGGCAGGGCCCTCCCACTTTTTACCAGCCGTAAGGGCGAATGACGGGGGAGGGGTGGAGAAGAGCGAGCATGGGGCGGGGCCTTGAGGGAAGGGGCGGGGCCTTGGGGAGGAATTGGCAGCGCAAGGGCAGGACAGCATGGGGAGGTGGGGCCACAGTTCAGGCACCTGTGGGGCCCCCCCACACACACACTTTTAGGGCGCTTCCGCCGCCCCTGGCTGTAACACGCTCCCATGCCGTGGGCCGGGGTTAGAGCTGTCCACGAGGATCTAACTCACCCCCCAACCCCTGGGCCGCGCTTTACCTGGTGGCCATATCGAAGCGCTCATTCACGGGGCTGACCCTCCAGCCAGCAGCCCCGAGCCGCCTCAGCTCCTTCTCCCAGTCGCAGGGCCTCTCGAAGAGCAGCGTCGGGGGGGACAACGACTCCTCCGTGCTCAGCCAGGCGTTCTCTGAAGCCGCACAGGAGGGATGGCTGTTAGGGACGAGCAGGGTAGCGCCTCGTGGGTCCAGCCACCCCAGGGATGGGCCCCTCAAGCTGCCAGGGCCTGGGGGATAGAGCTGCACGCCAAGCGGAGATGCCACTTACCCAGGTTCCTTATAGCGCCACTGTCGTACCACGTCCCCGCGCTGGCGCTGCTGCTCTCCTGAGCCTGCACAATGGCCAGCGTCACCTGGAAAACAGCAGCAATGAGGGCACCTTGGCAGGGGATCTTCACGGCATCTGGGGCTGTGGGCAGGGTTTGGGTGCCAATGGGAGGGCAGAGGGTATGCTGCCAGGCTGGGGATCCAGGAAGACCCCCAGCAGGGCAGCGCTTGCAGCATTGACCCACGGAGATTTGTAGCCCAGGACAAATCGCCAGCGCAAGTCACTGCAGCTGCAGACCCATCGCTGAGCCAGACAGCCGAACAGAAGGGGTGTGACGGGACCCCGGCCAACCCCGCTGGAGTGGAAACCCCGCCCCAAGCTTTGAATTGGAACGTTGCCGCTCGGGGCTTCTCTCCAGGGCAGGGCATGACAGGCTGGGTTTTCAAAGGCGCCGAGCTGACAATGGGAGCTGGGATCAGGCTGAGAAGAGCTGCTGGTGGGTCCCAGCTAGGGCAGAGACGAGAGCTGGGGACGCTGGGTGTATCAGGGCATCAGAGGATCGCTAGACGGGGTCGGGGAGGGAAGGGTGGGGTTTGCCTTGCCCAGGGTTCTGCGGCTCTGACCCCCTGTGGGAGGTAGATTCCTGAGGAAAGGGACCTCGGGAAAGAGGGAAGAAACCGAAGCATCTTGCTCCAGGTCACACAGGCTGCATCTGTCCTGCAACTGGGCGGTGCCGCTCCCGGGGCTAGCAGGAGTCTGCCTACCTGTGCTGAGCAGTGTGGACATCCCTGCCCGGAGTCAGCCTCCCCCCAAACAACTTCATCCCACTCCCCTCCTGGCGCTAGGAACTGAACCCAGAATTCCTGGCTCCTAGTCCCGTGTTAATCCACCAGACCCCACACAGAGGGGTCAAACAACCCCCTGAGGGTCCCATCCTCCCACTCAGGCGACACACAGAGCAACAACCCCCGCTGTGCCCAGCCCCTGAGTCCCAAGCGGGTCCAGCTCAGAGCCAGTCCACTGGAGGTGCCCATCCGTATCCAAGGGTCCCGAAGCCCTGAGCCGCTGGGCCCTGGGAATCACCGGCCGGGGAGGGTGCCCCTGTCTGCAATGGCAGCTGCTCACCTGACAGGCCCGGGGCTCCAAGCCGCTGTCGCGGAAGCGGAAACGCAGCACCCGGAAGTCCCGGCAGTAGAGGACCAGCTCCTCCGGGATGAACTTGAGGGTAGAGTTGGCGGTCAGCACCTTGGCCTTGGTGAAGCTGTTCACTGCGGGGGAAAACCAGGTGGAGGAAGGGGGCTTAGACCCAGGAGGCCAGGCAACAATCAGAGTCTTGGGGCAGCTGGGAAGACTCAGCCTCCAGTGTGGGGGCGACCGGGGCAGGATCGGCCCCCAAGCCAACTGCATGGAGATCACTCCTGGTGCGGGGTGGAGCTGGCAACGGCCTATCAGGATTGCCCTGGTGAGGGGGAAGCCCAGGGGGAGAGCACACGGCTCACTCCAAGAGTGGCCCTGCAAACTACAGCAAGGGCAAGTCTTCCTGCGCCACCCCCCACCAAGGCAGAACGGCCCCAGCCCTGCCCGCGGTAAGGGGACAGATGGGTCGCCACAGGCCAGCCTTGGCCTCTCTGCCACTGGGACGACCCACGAGGGGCTCACAGCACCAGCCAGGGGGGCGGATGCTGGGATGGAGGCAGTGAGCCACACGGGCTGAGAGCCGCCAAACTCGTCACAGCGGCGGAGGGGATACGGCTTGATTAGGTGGACCCCTCCTGCCCCCCCTTTACCTGCCACCAGCCTCCCGATGCAGGGCAGGGCCACGTCGTGCTCACTGTGCAGGCAAGTGGAACAGCGAGGGGCCTACGGCGGGAAAGGAGCAGCGCTTAGAGATCAGGCCCATTCCCCCGCCCCCGGCACGGGGAAGGAACATCCCCACTTGCCGAACCTGCCTCCTGGCTGGCACAGGGGACCCACCACGGCCAAGGGGCTACGGCGGGCCAGGAGGATGGTGTCTGCCAGAGAGTGTCAGGGCTGCAATTTAAGTGGCCGCCGGCACCGTCCCGGCCCCAGCCAGCCCCCCCAACCCCCGTTGCCCGGCTGCCGACAGCACCATCCCAGCTCCCGCCAGGCCCCCTCACCTCCGTTGCCCGGCCAACGACGACACCGTCCCAGTTCCCGCCAGGCCCCCCCACCCCCGTTGGCCGGCTGCCAACAGCACCATCCCGGCTCCCACCAGGCCCCCCCACCCCCATTGCCCAGCCGACGACGACACCGTCCCGGCTCCCACCAGGCCTCCTCCAACTCACCCCCACCGTGTCACCCGGGGCCGGCTCTGGCACGAAGGCGACTCTCAGGTTGGTGCAGTACAACGTGCCCAGGATGGATCCTTCGCCATCCCTGGAGCGGACGATCTTCCTCACGCGAGCTGCCTCTTCCAGGACATGTTCCCCTGCAGGGTGGGGGGCAAGAGGAAGGGGTCAGGGCGAGCTGGGAGAACGCCGTGGTTTGGAACGACCAGTGAAACCGGCTCCTCGGGGTGCTGGAAAGGAGGGGGCCAGAGGAAGGAGCCCAGGGCTGGCTGGGGAGTGACGCTGAGCCGTGCGAGAGACTGGGCTAGGGGCGTGCAATGCCACAGGGGTGAAAAGCACACCGAGGGGCCAGATCCTTCCCTGGCGTAAACTGATGGAGCTCTGTGGGCTGCAGCGGGACCAGGTGGATTTACCCCAGAGGAGAATCTGGACCTTTCAGGACGGGACATGCAGCCCAGCTGTAACCAGACCAGGTGGGCTTTGCGCCCACAGCTATAAGCCGGCGTAACTTTCGGTGTCTAGGTCCGAAGGCCTGATCCTCAGGGGGCTGCAGTTGGAGCGGCCGGGGCTCAGCGCTGCTGCGAAGCAGGCCCCAGATCAGGCAGCAAATCGTACCCACAAGCGATGACAAGCAGAGCTGCGGGGAAGGGGGTTTGCCCCACAGAACGCCTCCACGGGGAAAAATGGAGGCCGTGCTCAGAACAGCTAGCCCTGGGCTAGGGGGTTTCACAACGGGGGTGGGGAGGGGCTGTTTTCTCTTGACCAAGGATCCTTGCATGTGGGGAAGGTGGGCACACAGAGCTCCCGGCATGGGGCAGGGAGAGGAAGGGGGGAGGCACACAGAGCCCCTGGCCGAGGTTGCAGTGAAGCCCTGAAATAGCGGGGGATGGGATGGTCCACACCAGGAGTGTGGCGGGGGGGGGGAAATGAAAAGCCAAACAATGGATCCGCTCCCACTCGAGTTCCCCCAGGCCAGGCCTGGGGAACACGGGCCCTGCTGCTCACGCTGGGCATGAAAGGGAAGTGCCCGGGTAACAGGTGCCTTTGCTGAATTCGTGACTAGCAAAGAACAGCTACAAAGCATCTGCTCTGGCCACTGCCTGCAGCTTGTCATCCTAGCCAGAAAATGCCTTCAGACAGCTGCTGCTCGGAGCCCCGATTTAACCCTTCATGCCTCTAACACAGAGCATGAGTAAAAGGCTCTTAAGGAGGAAGGGGATCCGGATCGGGCCCAGCTTAGTGATTTTTATAAAAGTACTACTAAAGCTTCATAGTATCCAAGCACTCGTCCTTCAATGTATTAGCCCTCGTGCACACCCCCAGGGAGGCAGGGCAGTGCTGTTATCCTGATTGTCCAGGTGGCAAACTGAGGCCACGGGGAGGCCAAGGGCCTTGCCCAAGGTCATACAGGGCATCTGTGGCACAGCAGTGATTTGAACTCAGTTCTCAGTTAGTGTCCAAGCCTGTGGACCATCCTTCTTCTCTACTCTCCAATCATTGTACTCCAGGAGTCCTGCCTCCCTCCCAGAGCCAGGGAGCGAACCCAGGAGTCCTGGCACCCCACCCCCCTGGGGGAGCCTGGGCCGACAGCAGATCCAGCAACTGTTGGACCCTCCACCTGCCAGGCACAGGTGAGCAGCGTGTGACTAGAGTCTGTGGGGACTCTAGGTCTAGTCTGCTCTGTTCTAGGTTCACTTGGTCCTGCCACAGCGCAGGGGGCTTGTCGCGGGCCCTTCCAGCCCAACAGTTCTGTGATTCTGTGACATCCAGGGACAGATTCTGAGCCTTCGGGGGGACACCTCATCACAGTCACGTCTCCCCATCCCCCTCCCCCCCTCCCAGGGTGCTCACAGGAGGTCTGGTCACCAGCGTGTCACATGCACAGGCCAGTGGGGAGCCGAGCCTTGCCCAGCTGTGCCCGCCTCTGTGCAGCTAAGGAACAGGGAAGAGACACCACTGCTGCCGGTCCTTTCCGGTGCTCGGCAGCAGCACAGTCTAGTGGCTAGAGCACCGTGCGACGACTCCGGACACCTGGGTTCTATACCCGGCTCTGCTGTGTGACCTAGGGCAAGTCACTGCCCTGCTCTGTGCCTCAGTGTCCCCACCTATCAAATGGGGATTGTGATACTGAGCGACTTTGAGATCCGCAGCTAGAAAGCGCTAAATTGGAGCTAGGGATTATTCTTAGAAACAGAGCGAAAGCTCCAAGGAAACCCAACCAGGGGTTCAAAACACAAGCCACCTGCTCCCGCGTAGCCGGCGGGGATACCTGGGATACACGGGAAAGCCTGGCCGTTTCTGTTTCTCTTGCTGTTCATGTCAGAGGACTTTGGACCTCTCAGCTGTAAAGAAAGAACAGGTTGCTGTTAACTGGATGTAACCCTTTCCTTCCTGTGGGCTAATGCACAGACATTAGAGAACCAGACGGCACCTTTCAGGGTCTCTGGGGCAGGGGCTGTCTCTTTAGCCTATGTCCATATAATGGGGCCCGAACTAGAGCGCTGCAAAGCAAATAATGTTTAACCCGATCCGCTCGTTAATTATTTCTTCCCCTCTGCAGTCCTGACTTCTGACCCCATCCCCTCCAACAGCATGAGCCTCAGCCAGTCGCAAGGATCTCAGAGTGGCCGGCCTCTGGGGTATATTTCTGAAAGCCCTAACTCCCTGGAGTCCGCAGCATCTCAGCTTTTATTTTTGAATGAAAGGAAGTTTCCTGGCCTGGTGGTTGCAGGAAAAAAAAAAAAGCGACAAAACACGACCTCTAAAGGGTTTGAAACCAGGAGGCAAAAAACAAGGAACCAAACATTTGTTTAAAATCTCCTGATTTTTAAGCCAATCTCATGATTATTTTGGGACAGGGCTTGTGATTTTTATTTGTTTGAATGCTTGGGGTTAGCCACACTGGGATCTACAAGCAGTGGCTCTTACCTGGAAACTCCGCCCCCTTCCATTTACAATCATATGGCAGGACGGTGATGGCATGCATGAGAGATAGCGTGGTCTAGTGGATAGTGCAGTGGACTGAGGCCCAGGAGAGCTGGGGGGGGATATTTCCCACTTGGCCACTAGTCTGCTGGGTGACCTTGGGCAAATCACTTCCCCTCCCTGTGCCCCAGTTCATGAGTGGCTGTTCAGTGGTGGTGGTTGTTTAAATGGGCCCCAGGCAATAATATTTTTAAAATCTGATGCTTTTGGGTGGGGGGGTGGCCTGAGCACAGGACTAGGACCCAGGATTCCTGGGTTCTAGTCCCATCTCCAACCCTGACTCCCTTCTGGGGCCTTGGGTACATCACGTCGCCTTTCTAGTTCAGTTTACCAATGGGGAAACTGAGGCACAATGAGATTTAAATGATTTTGCCCAACGTCACACAACAGAGCTGGGAATAGATCCACACATCCTATTAAACCACACTCCTCTCCCAGAGCTGGGAATAGAACCCAGGAGTCCTGGCACCATCGCTGACAGTTTTTAAATCAGGGTGGGGTGTTTTTCTAAAAGTTCTGGCCGAGGAATTATTCTGGGCAAGTTCTCTGGCCGGTGTTACGGGAGGCTGGACTAGATGGTCACAGTGGTCCGTCCCTTCTGAACGCTATGATTTCTCAGCTAGCCACATTGCTATGCTGGTTTGGCTACGCCCCAGCAAGCCAAAGTCTCCTGACCACTCGTGCCATCTGAGGGCAGCGGGCTAATGCCAGCCGAGGGCGCAGGGTAAGATCTGAGTGCCACGCTACCAGGGAACAGCTACATAGAGGAAAGATTAGCCGGAACATAACTGCCTGAAACCTAAACCACAACTGAAGGTTATCTGGCATTTTTGTTAAGCAGAGAGAGAGCAAATGAAGTGGAACTGCTGCAGTATACCTTCCTCTACCCGATCAGATAGCGAGCCGGAAACCTCCTTGCAGCTGTAAACAACCTTCTGGGCCCAAAACAGCGCAAGTCAAAGTCACTGCAAATGTATAATCCAGAAACGTTTACCACTCTCAGCCCCAGGGATCTTAGAGCTGGTGAAAGGGACAAGATGACAGCCCCTAGGACCTTGGCAATCTCTGAGGAAGTTTGGTGGGCACCCAGATGCACTCCCACCCAACTCAGCCCTATTCTGGAGAGATCCCCTATAGGGCAGAGAGGGGAGTTTTGTCTTCACTGCCCATTGGTAGCTTGCAAGGCCGGATCATCTAGTCTGACCTCACTTCTGAGGCTGCCAGAAAGAGAGGACAGTCAGTGCCGACTGGCATTTTCACGCCTGGCCACCTGGCTGCTAAGAACCAGCCTGAGGCAAACAGATCTGCTGCAACCCCTCCGTTAATGCCTGCAGCTCAACACACAGAACAGGCACACACACCTTGTTCCCAGAACCTCTTTGCAGAATTCAAATTTTTTAAATAATTTTTCACAGGTGTGCGAAATTATGTGGCTCAGACAATGTGGGGGGGGGTCAGGCAGTAATTGTTTAATGACATTAGGGGCTAAGACCCCAAAAAGTTAAAGCTTTATCGCCACTAAAAAAAAAAACAAATTGTCAACAGCACATCTCAGAATATGCAACGTAAACAGCCTTAAAATCACGCTAATAAACACTCAAGCAACGTTGTTCTTACTTTGCTTAGCTGTCCATGTCGATTATCAGCGATGGAAAGATTTTTTCGTTGGGTGGCACGTGCGCACGGGGAAATTGGCGCTCATCAACATTTACTAGCAAAAATCTAATCCAGGCAAACCTACCTCCAAGCTCCCTTCCCTGGGATATGCTGCAGCACAAAGCAGTCTGGATATTCCTGTATTGCGCCCTAGCCAGGCGAATGGAGGACTCGGATCGCTTCTCTCCTGCCTTTTTTTTTTTAAATCTGACTTTTTAACAACATTTTTTCAGTGTCCTTGGACCAGATCCCACCTTCCCCCTTGGCTGTTGGCTATCAACCTCCACCCCTGAAGTGGCTGCATTTCTCCAATGCTGCAGCCTGCATGTTATTATTTACATGACAATAGTAACGTAATACCAGCGTAAAGGGGTTTTATACCAGCATAGCTTATTCGGCTACATTGACAGAGACACCTTTATAGAATAACTGCATCCTTACTAGGGGTTGTACTGCGTTAATTATAGCCATTGCAAACAGCTTTGGTTAAAGTTAAGAATTAGATACGTTCATGGAGGCTATGTACATCAATAGCTATTAGCCATTGGTGAGGGACGCAACCCCACGCTCTGGGTGTCCCTAAATCTCTGACTACCACAAGCTGGGACTGGATGACAGGGGATGGATCACTCACTAATTGCCCTGTTCTGTTCATTCCCTCTGAAGCACCTGGCACCAGCCACTGTCGGAAGACAGGATACTGGGCTAGATGGACCTTTGGCCTGACCCAGCATGGCAGGTCTTGCGTAAAGTGCTACAAAAACTGCGTAAGAGCAGCCCTGAGTAACTGGTTTGTGACGCCACTGAGCATATGGGAGGCTCAGTGCCCTGTCAGCCCCCAGCTATGCCATGACAGCAGGGTGAGACATCCCCCAAGCACGGACCAAAATGTTAGGGGTCAGCAAGCTATTCATTCCATGCGAGGTTCTCCCTGGGGTGGGGAGAACAGCTGGCAGCAAATTGCTAAATTTCCCAACCATGAGGGCTAATGGAAGAGAGTCCAAAGAGGAGTGGCAAAAAACTTATTTAAAGCACTGAGCAACAGATGGGAGGAAGCAGGGTTAGGAAGTTTAGCTCCTAGGGTTGAATTTCCTGCGGTGCCACAGACTTGGGCAAGTCACTTGGCCTCTCCGTGCCTCTGTTTCCCCCTTGGGATAACCGCCCTGCCTGACAGGGGGCTGTGAGGGTAAATCCATGATGTGCTCAGTCAGATACGATGGGGATCGAACCTAGATCTTCAGCGAGATAGGGAACCGCCTCGTCCTAACTGATAGGTACCAGGACAGAGCGCATACTCCCTAGCTCTTTCCATGAGTAGCTCTCAAAACCCTCTCAAAGTCTGTCAGTATAATCACCGCCATTTTACCTCTGAGGCACAGAACAGGGAAACTGAGGCACAGAACAGGGAAGCGACCAGCTCAAGTTCACCCAGCAGAGCCAGGCACAAAACCCAGGCCCCCTGAGTCCCACTGCAGAGCACTGAAAAGGTCTAACCAAGACTTGGGTCCCCCCCCCCCACCCTTTATAAAGTGGTTTTCTCCCCCCTCTTGAAATCATAGCAATGATCTTCCCTCCTTATTGTCTCATTATTTCCCCCTGCTCCCCCATGTGTCTGTCTCCACCTATCACCTCTTTGGGGCAGGGCAGGGGCCGAGTGTTGGGTTTGTCCAGCGCCTAGCACGGAAGGGGCTCCTGGGCCAAGGCTCCATGCCACACAAACAACAAATGAGGCTTGTTTGAGTCTTTAAAGACTCGCTGGCTCTCCTGCCAGGGCGCGCTTGGCTCCTCCGGAGCATATTTCTGCTCGGCGGTGGAAAACAATCGTCTCATTATGCAAGGAATGCACAGAGCCCCGCAGCCAAGGCAAACTTTCCCTGCCAGCTGACCCCTTCCAGCCCCAGGGAAGCCCTGCGCAAACTCGGGACGGGTTGGAGGTTTGGGGGGGGGGGGTCACCCCGTTTGCAAGAGCAAGAACAAAGCCCCTTGGACAAAAGGCTCCAGTCGCCTGGTTACCAGCCCAAAACTGGTCCCAGAAAGGGGGGGGAGGAAGCGGCCCTGCCCAGGCTCCGAAGCCGAGGACAGAATGTACCGCGCAAACAGCCCTGCTAAAAATGACCGAGTTTGGGGCAACCACACGCGGCGCTTGGCGTGGGAAAGACCCGAGCCCGGCCAGCCAGGCGCGTGGGGAGCGGGGCTGCTGGCTGGGAAACCCGGAGCTGGGCTGGCGTGTGCCAGGAGCACAAAACACCCCCCCCGCAACCCGGGGGGCGGGACGGACCCGAAGGGGGCCGCCCCCCCGCCGCCCCCCCCCCCCACTGCGATTTTAACACCAATGCTACAAAACAAAGGAGGGGGGCAATGCTATCCCCCCCCCCAAAATAATCACTTTGCTTCCAACAGCCAGGACCCCGGCTGGAGACACCCCCAGGACCCAGGCAGGGTGGGAGACTCCGCACACAAACTTTTTTTTTCCCCATCCACACACCCCCCACCCCGGCCACCCTAGGTGCTGGAACTGGGGGTGCACCAGCACCCCCCCTTTGATTGAAGGG
>NW_020664578.1:3223255-3238956 GCF_002925995.2 Terrapene triunguis
GAAGGTGCCCGGCTGGGGCCGCGCCCGGGGTCCCGGGGCTCCGCCGCTGCTCAGCCCCGCGGCCGGGGAGGCGCCCCGGTGCGCGCTGGCGGGGGGCCCTGCATGGCGAGCCGGCATGGAAGAGACTCGCCTCCCCGCCGCGGCCGGAGGCAGCCCCAGGTGGGAGGATGCAGCCGGGGCGGGGCTCGTGGTCCCTTCTAAGGTGCTGGGGGCGGGGGGGAGCCGGTTCCTTCCCGGGGGGGGCGGCTCCGCTCAGCTGTGGGTCCCCCCCTCTCTTCGCCCGGGGAAACTGACCCGCTGGGTCCTGGGAAGAGGCTGAAAGCTGCCGCAGTCTTAAAGGAGCCCGGGCCCTTTTCTGGGCGCTGCCCCGCCAGCCCCACACACGCCCCCTCTCCGCCGCCAGCCAGTTTTGAATGTAATCCCCTTGTCACGGCTGGCCGCGGGGCTGGGAACCAGAACTCCTGGGTTCTATTCCCAGCTCTGGCGAGGGACGATGGTCTAGTGGTGAGAACTGGGGAGGCTGGCCGGGGGGGTCAGGAGTCCTCAATCTATCCCCAGCTCAGGAGAGGGAGCGTGATTTTTAGCAGTTAAATATGAGAGCTGGAAATCAGGGCTCCTGGAAGGGAGTGTGGGCTACTGGTTAGAGCGAGGGACTTGGGGGGTCAGGACTCCTGGGTTCTATTTGCACCTTGACTGCCGCCTCGCTCCGTGAGCTTGGGCAAGTCACTTAACCTCCCCGTACTGCCAGGCCAAAGCACTTTAAAAAATGTATCCGGCCTCAAACAATGGTGAGACTGCCTTAAAAATGATGATTTTTTTTTAAATTTCAATTATTTTCATTTGTCTTCTGGGCTCGGAGCATTCAGGGTCACACTCAGGTCACAGTTTCAAGCTTTTCTGTATGACCACAACAGCTAGAAAGCTGAGGTGCTTATGTAATCACATGATTCCGGGAGCTGGGGCTTTAATGAAAACACCAAATACAGTGAGCATTGGCAACAGTATGTTTTTCAGCCTCCGCAGCAGTGAATGTTTATCAAGCGCTCTAAGATCTGCAGCTGACAAGTACTTAAGGAGAGCAAAGTGCAGTTATCTGGAGGGTGTTGCCTATACCAAATGCCTCCTGCATCACTTAGAGCTCCCTACACTGCTTTCCTCATCTCCCGCCCCTTGGACCTTTGTCCCCACACTGTAGCCCACCTTTGAACCTCGGCAGCTGTTGGGGTGAGGTTGGGAGCAGGCTGGGGGAAAGGCCACGCCAAGAGGGGGATAGGAAGCGAAGAGGAAGGCGCTGGCTTTGGGGGCTCTGCAGATCAGCACCCCTGAAATATTGTAGGGCCCAGCTAGCTGGAGGCTGTAGTAGAACGTGACTAGACCAAACCCTTTGCCGGTGAGTGCCTGCTGCTAGAGGGGTGCTGCTGCTGGTGGGTTAATGCTGGTTCTCGACCCACAAATGGCTCATAGAGAGGAAGCATGGTCCCGTGGTTAGGACCCTGCCCAAGAGACCTGAGACGAATTCCCTGGAGACTCCCTGGGGCAAGCCCCTTCTCGGTGTGCTCCCAAGCCTTCCGGCTCCAGCGCTTCCCCTTTTGGGGAGCTGAGTTATGAACTCACAGGGGAGCAGGTTCCCGGAGGAGCAGGTTGGAACCAAGCTCACCAGCTGAGCCATCAACGACGCACCCGGCTCAGCAGGACCCAGAACCCGGCGTCTGCCCTCTAAACCAGGCAGGAAAGGTTACAGAAACCAGAAGCCAGGCTGCGTTGGGCCCCGGTAATGCATGGAACCCGCTCTCTTGGCGGTCAGGGATGGCAGCTGGGCCCTGGCTATGGGACCACCAGGGTTGAGCCCACACCATAGTCTTCTAAGGCTAGATTCATCCCTGTGGCCGTGCAGAGCCGGGAGGGGGAGGTGGCAGCTGGCCTCTGCCCTATCCTGAGGCTGGTTTGCCCCATGCCCCCTAGCAGCCTCAAAGCAGCCAGCGCAAAGGACCACCCCAGCCACACCCCCTCCGCCCCTTCTCCACCCCCTATGCGAGCGGCTGGTGGGGGGCGGATAGAGGTGGCAAAGCTGCCACTGCACCCTAGGGGGGTTCTTCCAGCTGTTGTGCAAATAGTCACAGTGTGGTCAGTGCCCTTAATCTGGGCTGGGCTGGCAGTGCCGACGTCTGGGGGGAGTGCAGCAGACGGCTGCAGAGGGAGATGGAAGGGAAGGTGCCGGACTGGAGAGTGGAACAGAACGAGCGTTGCTTTTGCAACAGTCCCACCTTTAAAACATCTTCGCTGCACGTCATGGGGCTCAGTGGCAGAACTGCCGGGTGAAACCAGCTCCTGGGTTATGCAGCAGAGGGAGGAAGGGGGGTGCCAGACTAGATGATCCAAATGGCTTTATAACCCAGAGCCCCTCCCCCCCCCATCTCAATCAGCTCCCACTGGCTCAGCAGAGAAGCCAAGGGGAAAACGGGCTGCAAGGACTGAGCTCCCCTCCCATCTCTCCGTGGCCGGGCACAGCGACGGGGGCAGCAGGGGCACCTGTTCAAGTCCAGTAGCCGCTGGACGTCAGTGCCAGGGGAGAGCTGTGCCGTGGGCCCCACTGTGTGTTGTGGACGGGTGTTCACATCCGTGTGGTGCTGAGCTGTGCCATAAAGCCAGAGCAAGCGCCAGAGGGGGCCCAAGCCCGGGGCCAGTAGCCCCACAGTCGGCTGTCTCCCACAGCGGCCAGCACCACAGGAAGGGACACTGCAGCCATGGGATGATCTGCCCTCAGGGGAAATTCCCTCCTGACCTCCACTAGCTGGAGGTTGGTATACCCCTGAAGATTGACAGAACTAGCCTGGGGGTCAGTCCAGCTAAAGGCACATGGGGGGATAGCATGTATGTGTAACTTACGCTGCAGCTACACTGCCACTAGGCTGTCACACTGGTATCTTTCACAGCACCAAGTTAGGTAGTGTTGTCTAGCGGGTAGAGGACTGTCCTGGGACTCAGGCCTGGGTTCGACTCCTGGCTCGCTGGGTGATCTTGGGCAAGTCACTGCCCCTTTCTGTGCCTCAGTTTCCGCATCTGTTAAATGGGGATAATGACACTTCGCCCCTGTTGTAAAGTGCTGTGAACTCTAGGTCTGACATGCTAGAGGAGAGCTAGGGATTAGTGTTATTAAATCCGCCCATCTCCTTTTGAACCTCAGCCCCTGTCTCAACTCCAGTCTATTGCCTGACTGTTTGTCGCTGGTGCTGTGGTTCATGGCCTGCAGGGGACTAGCCTATAGCCCCCTGCCCAGCAGAGCGCATCGCTCCCTCGTTTTGGAAACGCTACGCCGTAGCTGGACACACGCCCCTGAGAACCCCGGGCTGCACGGGCAGGAGCAGAGAGTCACAGCAGGGGCTTAAATCCTTGCGAAAGAAAACCACAGTGCAAGGGTGCAAGCTCCTCGGGGCCCACGTGCACAGCCGGCTCCAGGCCCCACCAAAGGAAGCAGGTGCTTGGGGCGGCCAATGGAAAGGGGCGGCACATCCGGGTCTTCGGCGGCGGGTCCCTCAGGCCCTCTCTTCCTCTTTGAGCTGCCGCCGAAGTGCCGCTGAAGAGGAAGACAGGGAGCGAAGGACCCGCCGCCGAATTGCTTTATCTTTTTTTTTTTTTCTCGCTTCGCCGCTTGGGGCTGCAAAAAAGCTGGAGCCGGCCCTGCCCACGTGTTCCTGGGATGGGAGGGAGATACTGGGCTCACCCATGGCCTGGCGCTTTGGGCTTATTTTAAACAATGTTTGCAGGATTGGGGCCATTTTCATCATGAGTTTTCCTGCAGGTCAGTGGCAGAGCAGGGATAGAACCCAGGACTCCCCACCCCCTGGGCCACACGGCCACCACAACTCTAAATCCAGCTCTACAGTACAGCTCTCACGCCTAAGCACTTCCCCCTGGCTAGCAGCTGCCTCCACCACTGCAGGAGCGGGTCCTGTGGGGAGCCGGGCCTGCCCAGAGCCGGGCCTGCCCACGCAACCAGCAGAACCACTGGTTGACCCTACAGGAGCAGCGGATGCTTGACTGGCTGCTCCCTCCGGGCAGGGCTTGCGTAAGATCAGCCAAGCAGGAAGCGAGACAGCAGAAGAGGCATGCGAGGCGAAATGCAGGCTGGCCGCTCGCGGGAGCACAGGCGCTGTATCAGATAATGCCCTTATGGTTTTCGTTCATGCTCATGCCATATAGATCAGCCGGCTCCAGGGTGCCGTTCCAGGGGAAATAGAGCATGCCGTGAAATTAGATTGGAAACCGAAAGGCAGGCTTCCCGCCTCACGGGCATCTCCCCGTCTCAGTTCTGAACCCAAAGGCCCGTCGTGGTACCACAGAGCCACCGGGCAGAAGGAGACGCCCCCTCCCAGCTGAGACATAAAGCCATAGGGCCTGACATCCCATAATAATGAACATCCCCTGGTACAAATAGCGAGAGTGAGGATGCAAACCCCAGTGTCCTGGCCAAATGTCCAATGAGCTAATCTCATATGTTCCTGCCCTTCCTTGTCTGTTCCATCCCGCTCCCCTATCCTGCTAGTCTGGTCTCTGGGGCAGGAGCTGTCTCCCACTCTGTGATCGTGCAGCGCCTAGCACAAGGGGGCCGTGGTTTTGACTGCTCCCTCGGCGCTGCCGTAATGAACAGGACTAATAATGGATGGGAGCTCTCGGCCCGGGCCCATGGCGACTGCATTCCAGGGCTGGGTGAGACGGGAACTTGCATTCGAGCTTGTTAAGCTGGTAACTCTGGCAGATGCGCCTCTGGAAAAGGGCAATAAAACCGGGTCCCGACTGCCCCGGGGCCATTCACTAGGTACTCAGGGCCCACCTTTCGCCCTTGCTCTGCCCCCAGCTCCACTCCTGCTGGCTACAGCCCCACAGCAACTCCGTGGATAAAGTAACATGCCCAGAACAGCCGCGGGAGAGATCTTGGAGCAATAGCTCAGGTGTGAACAATCCTCTTTCATCTCAATGCGGTGGTTCCAACGTTCACGTTAGCTATTTCGTTCTCTAATCCAGTACACGTGGAGGTCATTTCCACGGTCTCCTTGTGCTCACTTCAGGAGCGATTGGCCTGAAAACTAGAAGGCCACGCACCGGATTTGCTGACGGAGGAGACAGCAGCATTGGCATTGTGACGCTGCAAAGCCCTGGGAACAGATAAGCCCGGCTTATTTGCACAGGGTCTAGGGTGTGAATAAGCATGTAGCTCCAGTGGGGGGGGTTGGTTCTGGGGCCACAGAGCAGCTGTGGTTCAAAGCCCCAGTGTAGACGCACCGCCCTGGGCTCCCCCGGCTATTCCGTTATCCCATTTCTGGCGGGCTTTACCCCAGTAGGGCTCACTTTCTATCACACTGCACATGCAGCATCCACTTCCACCAGGAGCATTTAGCTGGTTACTGCACAGAGCGAAACTTCCAAGGCTATTGTAAGTCCGTACGGACCCGTGGACAGCAGTGGACTATGCCAATTCACCCCTCCCTGAGGGCTTGGTCCATGGTGTCTGTAAACAGAGACGTTCTGGAACTTAGTTCATTAGCCAAGGGGGAGAGAGAGCACAATGGTAAAGATTTTGATCTTGTTTTGCATTAAGACTCATGCATCGAGTACGGCATGGCTAGCAGGGAACGGAGCAGAAGCCATCATAGGTTATTGAGCTCACTACAGAGCTGAGTGAAATTCTCTGGCCTGGGTGATCGCATGGTCCCTGCCGGCCTTAACTGAGATGAAACTCTGTGAGACGAGCATTTGTACCCAGTTAGAGGGTTCAAGTGACTTGCCCACGTCCACAGAGCAAGGCAGTGGCACAGTCAAGATTAGAACCCATAGCTCCCGGCACCTACCCCTGCAGCTCATGCCCGAAACCCTGCCCCCTATCTGATGAGACCCCCGTTGAATGTAGCACGATGTTGCTGTTACAGTTCCGGCCATCTGTGCCTATACGGATTTCACTTTTCTTCCTAAAGAGGCTCCTGCGTGCTATATCAGCCCTTGTCTTGACGGATGAAAAGGCTGAAAATTACTGGTAGCTTAAGTACAAGTAGTCATGACTTGATCACACTTATAATGTGCAAACAGAATAAAGTCCAGAGCAGTAATATATATACTTGGTGCTTTAAAAGGGCCAATTTCACAACGCTGAAAATAATTATGAGCCAGATCTGCTGGGAGGAAAAATTTAATCAGAAAACGGTTACTGATCAGTGGGAATTGTTTAAGACGACTTTAGTAGATTCCCCAAAAGCCACAATTGAGGACAATGGCCATATTGGTTAAAAAACTGAAGTGAAGGCAGCTATAAAAATAATATATAACAAAAGGAAGAAAGGGGAAGTTGATAGTACTGAATATAAATCAGAAGCTAGGACGTGTAGAAGATTGATAAGGGAAACAAAAGAGATACAAGGAGAAATCTATGGCCAGCAGAGTTAAGGACAACGAGCAGTAGTTTCTAAAGTATAGTAGGAACAAAAAGAATTCTGACAATGGAATCGGTCTATTACTCGATGGAAATGATAGGATTATCAGTAATAATGCAGGAAAGGCAAATATTTCTGTTCTGTATTGGGGGGGGGAAGACGTAGTCTCTTCCCATGATGTTGCTAACACTTGCAGGAGGATGTCAAACGGCAGCTACTGATGTTAGCATGAAGAGGGGTTTAGCCAACTCTGCCAGGCTCTCAACCTGCGCTCGCAGGGCTTTCAAAGTTACTGCCTAGCCCGTCCATCCGTTTATTATTTCCCTACTAGATGCACTCTCCCGCTTTGCTCCATCTTGTATATTTAAAAAATAAATACAAAGCTTAAACGGAAACTAAAGAAAATTTCCAGCCACAAAAATGTCCCTCAGGGTGAGGTCAGGGCGGGGCAGAGTAAAGGGTAAAATAAGTTTCAGACTCGAGTTTATTTAGCTCTGCCTTTTGGAAAGGAAAATACCCACATTGTTTTCCCAGCTTACACAAATATTGTCTGCTCCAATTCTAGACAGGCAAGCTGCTGTGAAGAAGCCGGGCAGTCACTTGCGATATGCAACATCTGCTGCAAATCAGCGTTCGACCGTAAATTCTAATGGCACAGAGGCGTTTGTTCCCATAGAGAAAAACTCCTCCAGCCCTGGGCCTGCGTTCCCTTGAAAGACAAACTTAGCTCCAAACAAAAACCCCACGAGGAACTTCTGTTCTTTTATGTTCCTCTGTTGTTGCACTGCTGGCCCCAGCAGGGACCATTTTAGACGCTGGCCAATTATGGTCTGAAACAGATTATTACGGCCGAGAGCTAAGAGGAGATGACGCTTCAGAGGCCACGCAGTGTGCGTGGAGGGGGGGCAAGCTGGTTAATGGGGAGAGTAGGAGTCACATGATGTAGGACAAAGGCAAAGGCCTAGGACACAAAGGAAGGGGTTCATTCAGCCACCTGGCCTCATGCGTTCCAGGCCACTGGAGCTCTGTTCATGGAGGGTCAACGGAGCAGCCCCCAAGCAGCCTGTGGGTTAAAAACAGTTCCTGATGTCCTAACGCAGAAGTAGCAGGCACTGTTGTTTATTATGGTAGCACTTCGAGGCTCCAAGAGAGATCAGGGCCCCACCGCGCTAGGCGCTGCACGTTCACCGACTAAGAGACCATCCTTCAGGGCAGAGTTCCTAACCTACACCAGCAGCACAGCTGTGCTGTCTACGGTGCTGCCAGCTGTGAGCGAGAGGAAAGAACTTCTAAGCCTGGACTAGGAGCCTTATTTTAGCTCTGTTGCTGCAACGCAGTTGCAATGTCACGTGCCCCAGAGGCCAGCCCAGGGATGGTGTAGCGTTCGAGACAGGCTGCAGCAGGTTATAGCAACAGAGTAAGCACAGAGCTATAAATAGCAGAGGGCGTGGTCAGCAGGTGAGTTTCTCCAGTGAACAAGGTACCCAAGGCAGGCACTGCGGTGCTATAAAAATCACAGTGAGACGCCAGTTCTAATTATATTTTGCTTGTCTGTAATGAGGCACAGCTGGGCCTCTCCAAGCGCTTGGCAAAGGAATGAAGTGGTATTATGCTGAGAAGAGAGATGAGGAAACTGAGGCACCGGCCACAGCAAGACACCATGACTCACCTGAGATCACACAATGAGGCAGGGGCCGAGCTGACTTTCAGATCCCTGCTCTACCCAGTGGATCACACTCTCCCCCCACCCGCAGCAGGGAACAGAACCCAGGAGTCCCGACTCCCAGGCTTCCAGCTCAGATTCCTAGAATTCAAGGGTCTCAATCTGACGTGCAACTTTAATGCGAGGTAAAGGAGAGGTAAATGCTTTCCCACTGAGCCGCAATCAGAGAAGGACCTTTGACTTGCTGGGGAGGAGTGTCCAGGGTGAACCGATGCTACAGATCCAGCAATGGCAGGGCAGCTATCCCCATCCTTGAACAGTAAGTTAGGCCCAGCCCTTAAAGCCAGGTTAGACTGTTTGGATTCTAAGTGGAAATAGTTCCCTCTGCTCCCGCCCCAGGAGCTGGCTGTGTGTCTCCAAGACACGGCTGGTGCTAGAGCCAACACACACAACCCCCTGCACCCCCATTTCGACGCGGCAGCGCACATTGGAGAGGGAGCTAGAGTCCAGTCGGCCTTGCACATCCGCCACAGCCGTCCGCTCAGGCTACACCGCAGCCCCAGAAGCTAGAAACATCCCCTGGTGAGCCCGTTACCTGTGGACAACACAGAAGCTCAGGGCCTTTTGCTAGAGTCACTCACTCCTGGAAGGCGGCATGGCCGAGGCACTGTTACCTGCACACATTCGGACACCCCACCTTTTCCCAGTCCGTAGGGCTCCAGGTGAAAAGCACCTGCCCATACCCAATCCGTGGGGCTCGGGGTGCAACTAACCTGGTCAATGTATCAGAGGGGTAGCCGTGTTAGTCTGAATCTGTAAAAAGCAACAGAGGGTCCTGTGGCACCTTTGAGACTAACAGAAGTATTGGGAGCATAAGCTTTCGTGGGTAAGAACCTCACTTCTTCAGATGCAAGTAATGGAAATCTCTAGAGGCAGGTATAAATCAGTGTGGAGATAACGAGGTTAGTTCAATCAGGGAGGGTGAGGTGCTCTGCTAGCAGTTGAGGTGTGAACACCAAGGGAGGAGAAACTGCTTCTGTAGTTGGATAGCCATTCACAGTCTTTGTTTAATCCTGATCTGATGGTGTCAAATTTGCAAATGAACTGGAGCTCAGCAGTTTCTCTTTGGAGTCTGGTCCTGACGTTTTTTTGCTGTAAGATGGCTACCTTTACATCTGCTATTGTGTGGCCAGGGAGGTTGAAGTGTTCTCCTACAGGTTTTTGTATATTGCCATTCCTGATATCTGACTTGTGTCCATTTATCCTCTTGCGTAGTGACTGTCCAGTTTGGCCAATGTACATAGCAGAGGGGCATTGCTGGCATATGATGGCATATATAACATTGGTGGACGTGCAGGTGAATGAGCCGGTGATGTTGTAGCTGATCTGGTTAGGTCCTGTGATGGTGTTGCTGGTGTAGATATGTGGGCAGAGTTGGCATCGAGGTTTGTTGCATGGGTTGGTTCCTGAGTTAGAGTTGTTATGGTACGGTGCGTGGTTGCTGGTGAGAATATGCTTAAGGTTGGCAGGTTGTCTGTGGGCGAGGACTGGCCTGCCTCCCAAGGTCTGTGAAAGTGAGGGATCATTGTCCAGGATGGGTTGTAGATCACTGATGATGCATTGGAGAGGTTTAAGCTGAGGACTGTAGGTGATGGCCAGTGGAGTTCTGTTGGTTTCTCTTCTGGGCCTGTCTTGTAGCAGGAGGCTTCTGGGTACACGTCTGGCTCTGTTGATTTGTTTCTTTATTTCCTTGTGTGGGTATCGTAGTTTTGCGAATGCTTGGTGAAGATCTTGTAGGTGTTGGTCTCTGTCTGAGGGGTTGGAGCAGATGCGATTGTACCTCAGTGCTTGGCTGTAGACGATGGATCGTGTGGTGTGACCGGGGTGGAAGCTGGAGGCATGAAGATAGGCATAGCGGTCGGTGGGTTTTCGGTATAGGGTGGTGTTAATGTGGCCATCGCTTATTTGTACGGTGGTGTCTAGGAAGTGGACCTCCCGTGTAGATTGGTCCAGGCTGAGGTTGATGGTGGGGTGGAAGCTGTTGAAATCATGGTGGAATTCTTCCAGGGTCTCTTTCCCATGGGTCCAGATGATGAAGATGTCATCAATATAGCGTAGGTTAGCACAGGAACAAATCAACATACCCTTAGAGCCCCGACCGGGGTTATTCTATCTACTACCCAAGATCCACAAACCTGGAAATCCTGGACGCCCCATCATCTCGGGCATTGGCACTCTCACTGAAGGACTGTCTGGATATGTGGACTCTCTACTCAGACCCTACGCCACCAGCACTCCCAGCTATCTCCGTGACACCACAGATTTCCTGAGAAAACTACAATGCATTGGTGACCTCCCAGAAAACACCATCCTAGCCACCATGGATGTAGAGGCTCTCTACACAAACATCCCACACACAGATGGAATACAAGCTGTCAGGAACAGTATCCCTGATGATGACACAGCACAACTTATTGCCGAGCTCTGTGACTTTATCCTCACGCACAATTATTTCAAATTTGGTGACAATATATACCTCCAGACCAGTGGCACCGCTATGGGCACCCGCATGGCCCCACAATATGCCAACATCTTTATGGCTGACCTGGAACAACGCTTCCTCAGCTCTCGTCCACTCATGCCCCTTCTCTACCTACGCTATATTGATGACATCTTCATCATCTGGACCCATGGGAAAGAGACCCTGGAAGAATTCCACCATGATTTCAACAGCTTCCACCCCACCATCAACGATGGGGAAACTCCTTCCGCCGCTGTAATCTGCATCTACACGATGGGGTTATGGCATAGGGCTGTAGCTATTGCGGGTAGAGCCCCTGTAGTGTAGTGTAGACCTGGCCAGAGATACTACAACGATGAAGGCCAGGTAGAGACAGATTTTTAGGCCCACGAGGGACCATTAGATCATCTAGTCTGGCCTCCTGCATAGCACGGGCCAGAGAATCCCTCTGTTATCTCTATATTGAACCCAATGTCTTGTATTAGGCTCAAGCATCTTCCAGAGAGGGAGCCAGTCTGGATCTGAAGCCATCAAGAGCTTGAGAATCCCCCATCTGCCCTTGACAGTTTGTTCCACTGGTTAATTGCCCTCACTGGTCAAAATGAGTGACTGGGTTCTCGTTTGAATTTGTCTGGCTTTAACTTCCACCCAGTGGTGCTTGTTCTGCTTTTCTCTGCTAGATTCAAGAGCCTTTTAGTTCCTGGTATATTCTAACCCCACTGGAACAGTGCAGAGAAGGGCAACTAGGATGACCCAAGGGATGGAAAACCTACGTTATGAGAGGAGACTCAAAGAACGTGGCTTGTTTAGCCTGACCAAAAGAAGGCTGAGGGGAGATAGGATTGCTCTCTATAAATACATCAGAGGGATAAATACCAGGGAGGGAGGGGAGTTATTTAATATAACATAATAATATGGATATAAACCAGCCATCAACAAGTTTAGGCTTGAACTTAGATGAAGGTTTCTAACCATCAGAGGAGTGAGGTTCTGGAACAGCCTCCCAAGGGGAGCAGTGCGGAAAAAAAACAACTAGACCGAGACTGAGTTTGATAAGTTTATGGAGGGGATGGTATGAGGAGACTGCCTACGACGGTACGTAGCCGATCTGCGACTGCTAGCAGCAACTATCTCCAATGGCCGGTGATGGGACACTAGATGGGGAGGGCTCTGAGTTACTACAGAGAATTCTTTGCCAGGTGTCTGGCTGGTGGGTCTTGCCCACATGCTCAGGGTCTAACTGATCGCCAGATTTAGAGTCAGGAAGGAATTTTCCCCCAAATCAGATTGGCAGAGACCCTGTTTTTGTTTGTTTGTTTTTTTGGCTTCCGCTGCAGCGGGGGGCACGGGTCACTTGCAAGTTTTAAGTAGCATAAGTGGTGGATCTCTAGAACTTGAAGTCTTTAAACGATGATTTGAGGACTTCAGTGACTCAGCCAGAGGTCTATAACAGGAGTAGGTGGGTGAGGTTCTGTGGCCTGCAACGTGCAGGAGGTCAGATTAAATGATCACAATGGTCCCCTTAAAATCTATGAGTTTTATACTCTAATCAAGTCACCTCTTGATCTTCTTGATGATATACAGCTGTGATACTCAGGCCTCAGTGGTTCAGGAGCCAAATTAGTGACCAACAGTAGCCGAGAGAGCCACAGGATCGTGAATTCATTGTTTCATTTACTATCCTACTATCCATTCATATTGAAACAGTATGAGGAGAACTATTTAGAGAGAGAGAGAGAGAGAGAGAGAGAGAGAGTGTGTGTATTATATATGTAAAATTTCTCACTGCAAAATGACTGACCATGTATTATTGTATCAACTTCAACTGGTTAACACAGTCAATGCAGCCGGATTGGTTAATAATTAAACCACACCATGTTTTAATATCACGTGCTGTAAAGAGTCGCATTAAAGAACCACTCCCGGCCCTTGAGCCTGGGTCGGAGTATCTCACTGATCCCCACAGTCAGGTCCCACACAGTCATGGTGAGAAGAGCCCCAGTTGGAACACACGTTGTAAATATTACTACCCGAAGCACAAGGATCGTTAACAGCCCCACTATCCCAACGCCCCCGCCTACAGCACTGGCAAGGCACATTCTATGCAAACATGGGAACAGCTTGTACCATTTAAACTGTGGGTCTATGTCGTACGTAGGATGAGTGCTGGCAACTTGAGCCGTTCGACACGTATTAGCTTCCTTGACCTCCCCAAAGCAACACTGGAATCTTCCACTAACAACCCAGGGAGATCCACCCGCAGGAGGCACGGCCGGCAAATTTCCTTAGCCTGGCTTCATTTTAGTGGCTGATCAGACATCTCAAGCACGCAGAAACAAGCACTGGGGACGTGGAAAGCGGCCCAGAGGAGATGGGCAAACAAGAGGGTTCAGAGCACACAGGACCCAGGAATTTTCGTTTGTGGCGGTTCTGCTCAGGGGAAAGAAATGGAAGCTGGGGGGCTAAGAGAGTTGCTACCTGCACTGTAGAAGTTAAAGACCTAGGGGAATTTATTACCATAGTGCCTAGAGGCTCCAATTGAGACTGGTGCTAGGGGCTGTACAGACAACATGATCGACAGTTCCTGCAATGAAGAACTTACAGTTTAAACAGACAAGGGAAAAGGTGGGAGGGAAACTGAGGCACGGAGCTAGGCAGTAACTTGCCCACGGTCACCAGCAGGCCGGTGGCAGAGCGGGGACTAGAACCCCCGTCCCCTGAGCTAGGTCTCTTAAACTAAGAGCCGCCATCATCTCAAAGCAGCTGGTGCTCATCAGCCATTTCGGTTTTGGAATCCAGCAGAAGTTTCTTTTCCCGCTAAGCGAAGCCAGCTCAGGCGTTCTCCAGGCAGTTATGAAAACTAAAGCCTGGACTACACTTAAAAACGTAGCTCAATGTCATAAAAATTCCATCCCTCCGGGCCACGGCTCGGCCCACAACACCCAGTGTAAATACAGCTAGGCTAATGGGAGAACGCTTCCAGCAACCAAGCTACTGGCACCTGGGGGTGGGGAGTATCTAAAGGAACAAAAAAACCCATCAGTCGTTGTAGGATGTGTCTACACTATGGTGGGGGGGGGTATAGGGCCATAGCCGCACCCTAGTGTAGACAAGCCCTACGCCGCTGCATGCATAGCTATAAAGAGATTACTTCAAGTGAGAGGTGAGTGGAACGCGGGCCCCGATCCCTCTCCGCCTCAGCTTCAGAAACGGCTTCCTTTTCCGAATCAAAAAGGTGCGTGTCAGCCCAGGAAGCCGCCTCGGAGAGAGATTGTCCGGGGAAATCCCAAGCCTGGCTTCAATGAAAGGGGTCATTATGCAAGACACCATCTGTTGGAAATTGCAGGACGCTTCGGTACAGCCAGTTCTCAGGCACGGCTCCCACCCAGCGCTCACAGCAAAGCCGGCTGCCAATAGCCAGGGTGGAAAAAAGCTGACTGCAGGCGAAGTCGTCTCAGCTGATGGGGAACAGCTCCCGGGGCGGGGGGGTGTGGGGGGGGGAGACGCCGTCCCCTCCAACTGCTGGAAGGCGTTGGGGAATCACAGCCGCCTCTCGCTCCTAATGAAGATAGAATAAAAGGAGGAATCCATTCAGCTGGAAACGGAGAGGGTTGGAAAGGTTCTGTGGCGCGCCCCGTGGAGCTGAATGTTAAAAGCGGGGCCTATGATGGACAGCGGATAAAAGGAGCCGGGGCTTTCAAAGGAGAACGGTTTGGACGGCTGTTTTCGACGCAACCCACTGTGCGATGAAGAGAACTCGAAAGGGATTAACCATGTGAAGACTAAAATACTTCGCAACACACTCGTCCCACAGCCTGGGAACGTAACCCCCGAGGCCCCAGTCCCGTCCCCGGGTCTACCCATTTCCATCCCGGAGTCAGGACTAGAACCCAGGAGTCACCCCGCTCGAACCATTAGTCCACGCACTCCCCTCCCCGATTCAATAGAACCCCAGCTTCCTGACGCCCTGTGCCCTGCTCTAACCACTACACAATACACTCTCCTCCTCCAGACAGAAAGAGAACCCAGGAGTCCTGACAGCCTGTATGCTGCTCTAACCACTAGCCCGCACTCCCAGGAAAGCATTCCCAGTTTGCCAAAAAAAGGGGGGCGTGAGGCACATGCAAGTTGCAGCCCTCAGACACTAGGCCGCCTGAGCACAGAGGGAATGGTAGGAATGCAGCCGATATTTCTCTGCACCTCCTGCTTGCTGGAGGGACAGTCTTGACTGCACTGTACCAGCATCGGACAGCAGATCAGGCATCAGTCACCCCCAAATGAGCCTTTGAGACCATCACCGGATTGCAATCGCAGATCACAACCGTGAAGGCCCGGCGCTGAAATGCAGCAAGGCCTGGGGAGTCAAGGTGAAACTACAACGGCTAGCAGAGAGGCTGACCCCTTCGGCTGCAGCTCTCTCAGGAGGAGGAAGGGAAACGGGTTGCTCCGGCCATGCTCCCCTTCACCAGCTGCCTGCAGGCACACGGAGCGAGAGCTAAATTCTGGTTTAGTCAAGGACCCTTCCCTCGGGATCTCTGATTGCTAGGTTCGGAGCTCCTGGTTCTTCTCTCTCCCAGTCCTGCAAAAGGGACCATAGGCTTCTGGTACCTGCAGGGGCAGGAAGGGTATTGGGTTCTATGTCCGTGATGGAGGAAATCTCTCCCTTTCCACTCCAGGAACATCGGGGGCTCTTTCCTTTCCAAAACACCTTTAAAAGCTTCCCCCCCCCTCCCTGCACAAAGCCTTTGGGAAATCCCATTGACTTACAGGATTAATGCCACTGAATTGTTTTAACCTTGCAAGTGGCCTCATCGACACACGTTCTACTGCAGGATGCTGGCAGATCACGAGGGGCATCGGGTCCGAACCAGGAATTGAAGTACTGACAGAGAGGAAGGATGACAAGACACTGGACTAGCTCTCAAAAAATCTGGTTCAGTGTGGGCTCTGCCACACGTTCTTCCCACGACCTTGGTCACATCAAGCCTCAATGCCTCAGTTACCCATCTATAATATGGGTATAACTGCTCCGTTCTCTGCCCCCTGCGGCTTGTCTGTTTAAATTGGGAATGCTTCAGTGCAGGGACTGCCTCGC
>NW_020664578.1:3238966-3250957 GCF_002925995.2 Terrapene triunguis
TCGGTGGCCAGTTCCGGCCTTAAATTCTATAACTCTCTGACCAATTCAGAGAGCGCACAGAGGTACAGGGTGCCCAAGGACATGTACCATAAGGCCTGTTTCTGCTCTTATTAAAGTGAGTGGTAAGACTTCCATTGGCTTCAACAGGAGCATGGAATTGCCAGACTGCCGTGGTTCTCAGCCGGGGGGACACAACCCTGGGGGTACGCAGAGGTCTGCTAGGGGGCATGCAAGTCCTCTCAATATTTGCCTGGTTTTACCACAGGCTACATAAAAAGGACCAGCAAAGTCGATACAAACTAAAATTTCATACGGACTTGTTTATGCTGCTCTATCGGCGATACCCTGAAACATAAGTACAGTATTTATATGCCAATCGATTTATTTTATCATGCTGTGGTAAAAATGAGAACGTCAGCACTTTTGCAGTACTAGTGCGCTGTGACGCTTGTGTATTTTTAGGTTGGATTTTGTAAGCAGGTCATTTTTAAGGGAGGTGAAACTTGGGGTACGCAAGACAGATCAGACTCCTGAAAGGGGGACAGGAGTCTGGAAAGGTTGAGAGCCACTGACACACACTGCAGCAGTCTATTATGGTAGCACCTAGAGACCCCAACTGAGATCAGGGCCCCATTGTGCCAGGCGCTGCCTAGACCCACAGATTCTGCCCCCAATGAACTTAACTAGACAAGCTAACTAAAGGGTGGATTATAGATAAAGGATGGAAGGAGACAAAGGCAGAGAAGGGGGATTACTCATCCAAGGTCACTCAGCCGGAGAGGGGCAGAACCAGGAATAGAACCCGTGTTCTGCTTCTCAAATCCAGTGCCCTAACCACTAGACCGCACTACCTCATCTAGTCCAGTGTCTGAGTGGCCAACACCAGCTGCTTCAGAGGAAGCTGTAAAACACCTACAGAAGGCAATTATAGGATAACCTACCCCCAAGGAAAGCTTCTTCCTAGCCCCCAATAGTTAGACACTGACATATGCCCTGACACATAAGGGTTTATTATCCCTTCCAAATATACCCCTACCAGTATATTTACCCTTGTCAATCTGGACATTCTTGTTAGCTATATAAATGTCCAGTCCTGTTTTAAATCCAGCGAAGCTCTTGGCTTCGCCGATATCTTGTGGCCAGGAGTTCCGCAGTTCCAATGAATTGCGCACTGAGTAGAAAACTGGAATGTTACAGTTTGGACTATTGTATCTTAAATTCAGATGCTGAAGTTCAAAAGGATTTCACAGTAAATGCTAAACCCAGATCAGCACAGTGCAAAGTGTAATGAAAAAACAAGACAGTATTTATACATGAGCACACAGCAGATGCTGAATCTCTTTTACAGGGTCTGAATTTCTACAGCTATAATGGTATTATTGGGTGGAGGTGTTGTTTTTTTAGGCTTACTCAGTTCACAGCTATGGAAAGAAACCATGCTGCGTTCCATAAAATTAACATCATCCAGTCCTCAGAAAAAGGGATCAATTCAGAAGATTATTTTTGCACCGGAGGGTGGGGGGGACAGGAAGTGAAGTGATGCTAAAAAAAAAAAAAGGTTTGTGCTGGAAAAAAAAAAAATGAGGTGACAGTTTGCGATCCTCTCAGCTGTGCTCACATGTCTGCATGCGGCCACTAGAAGCGGTTGAGATGCTGGATTTCAGTATGTTCCTATTGGGGGAGAATTCACACACACAAGATGCGTAAGTATGTTTCAACCTCTCCACTTTCCGGCTTGGAAAACGATGGTCACGCACAGTCACTATAGCAGCCATGCTATCCTTTACCTCACTGCCCAGAGAGAGTCAGTAGCGTGGTTTGAGGAGGGTGCACACCAGTGCTTGACAACTGTTTCAGTTTGACACACAGCACAGGCTGGGACTTTTGCCCATCAAGTCAAGCTAGATGGAGGGTAACAATGGGAAGCAAGGATGACTAGCAATAATCCAGATCCTCTATTTGGGGGACTTCCCGCTTTTGGAGGCTAAGTAGAATCCAGAGAAAGAAGAGGCCACAGAGCTGAGGATGTTTAAGTTATGGTCAGATTTAGCTGGAACATATCTATTATGCCGTCATTATTCATATATATTCACTATAAGCAGCGCAGGGGAGGGTGGCTAGAGATGCATGCATGGAACAGTCAAAGAGATGTTGGGCTGGGTGGAAAAAAAACTTTGTGGGCTCTAGAAGTTTAGTCGGGAACATATAATAGCAAGGAGTCCTTGATCCAACCAGAGCAGTGTGACGGTCAGGTAACCAGGACTCTCTCTGGCCATCTGTGTGACCACCACTCGAGCGCATGAGGGCTGAGAAAGAAGCAGCCAACCAGAAGGACAGAGCAGTTAACATGAAGCTCTGACCCCACAAAGCAAGAGGATGTAGCTTTGATACATGGCAGGTTTCTGTTATGACAAATGAGTGAACGGGTGGGGGAGGAACCCATGGCAGAGTGTCTCAGAGCCCGGGTCAACTGAAAAGTAGTGTAGACATTCCTGCTTGGGCTGGAACCCAAGGTCTGAGACCCTCTCCCCTCCCCAACCTTGCTGGTTCTCAGAGCCCAGGTTCCAGCAGGCGTGGGACACATCTACACTGCTATGTTTAGCACCGCAAGCCCAAGTCAACTGACCCAGGCTCTGAGACTTGCTGCCGCAGGGTTTGTTTTGTTTTGTTTTTTTGCAGCGTAGATGTACGCTGGGATGCTTAGGACCTTTGCTCGTGTGTCTGCAACAGGTTGAAGCCAATCCCTCTCCGGTCTTAAAGCTGGGTGAGAAAGCGACCAGTGAGAATAAAAATCAATCAATCTAGGGATAAACATCATGGGATAATCCCAAAGTGCTAATCCAGGATGAGGGGGTAAGAGAACGCTGGAAAGTGGTGGCTCATTTGATACACCAACTGGAAAGCCAATATACTTTATTCATTTACTAAACTGTTAATTCATACAATGTAAAATCAATACCAGGTATGGAGGCAAAACAGGAAGTTAGGAGACACTGGCAAACAGCGAGAGATGCGCTGCTAAGCAAATGCATCTATGCAGGTAACATCAGCATCCGAAAAAGTGGGAGGATTTGGGCAGGAAAACTTGGCATTCCACGAAGACCTTCCATTATTCATGCTCTGTGTTTCTAATTTAACACAACTAACAGGGGGCACAATTCCAACTTGGTAGCAGATTCCAGCACAATTGTCGACAATCCTCTACAAAGAATAATAAAAAACTAAAATAGGATAAAGTGTGGATTTTCCAAACAGTCATCTGAAAGCATTTAAAGAAACTCATGGTAAACCCGAGGCCATTTACCCTGGTTACTTATTACGGGCCTGACTCAAAGCCCATTACACTGAGCAGAAATCAATTGATTTCAGTGGGCTTTGGAACACAGGAGAGAGCCAAAGGAATTAATTTTGCACCCAAGTCAACAAAGCACTTAAGCATTATTTAAAGTTAAGATGCACTTAAGTGCTTTTTATTTATTTATTTGGACTCAGAGCCTTAAATCTTTATCTCATCATTAAAGCCATCCCCAGATCTTTGACACTGTATTTTTTTTAAAAAATTGACTCCTTTCCCAGATTTATATGGTTTACTTTCCTGCATTCCTCTCAGTTTGGATGGAGAAGTCAGTTTCACCTTCTTGTTCTTATGTGTTGGCGCCAGCGCTGCTGTGGTTAAACTTCTAACACGTCCGGGGACAGTTTACATTCAAAAAACCCTTTTAATTCAAACAACTGCACAGAACCATTTATGTACTCGCAATTGGAAGCCTTTTCCCTGGCTTGTTTTTAGTAGAATAACCAAAATTTGTTACCCAAATAAAGGGAAACTGGACGTTTAGCACAACCCTATAGTAGCACTGCCAGCTAGTAGAAATGGGATGCTACATTACATACTTAAAAAGAGCCAACAACTAAAGTGAAGAAAATGGATACAAAAGCAGCGTAGCACAGACTGGTTAAGGTGGCAGTTTGAAAAGGTGCCCAGGGGAAGTGCAAGGACCAGATACACATCTAAATCCAGGTCCTTCCTCTGTTCACAGAAGTTAGTGCCACGAACGGACAATCAGGGGAAAATTCCACACAATTCGTACTCTGGGCACCACACTTTAGGAAAGATGTGGACAGAGTGGAGAGAGTCCAAAGCAGAACAAAAAGGACTAAAGGGTTAGAAAACTTGACCTCTGAAGAGAAGTTTGGTTCCAAAAAGAATTAGATAAATTTGTTGAGGACAGGTCAATCAATGGCTATTAGCCAAGATGGTCAGAGATTCAACTCCATTCTCCGGGTGTCCCTAAACCTCTGACTGCCAGAAGCTGGGAGTGGACGACACGTGATGGATCACTCGGTAATCGTCCTTTTCTGTTCATTCCCTCTGGCACTGGCCACTGTCAGAAGACAATATAGTGAGCTAGATAGACCATGGCCTTCCTTATGTTCTTATGCAAGAGGTTGACAGCCCTCCACACTGTCAGCTCTTTGAGTCAGGAGGACCATCTTTTTGCTCTGTTTGTAGAGCACCAAGCATAACTAGTATCAGAGGGGTAGCCCTGTTAGTCTGGATCTGTAAAAAGCAACGAAGAGTCCTGTGGCACGAAAGCTTATGCTCCAATACATCTGTTAGTCTATAAGGTGCCACAGGACTCTTTGAAGCATAACTAGGGCTCTCCTGCAATACCAATAAATAGTCACCCACACAGGCCGTTTGGTTTGTGTAGCTGCAAAGTTGCATCCCTCAGATCTGGTTTTAGCAATCCAAGAAAGACGCAGACAAAACAGCCATGGCTGCTTCTCAGCGGTTGTTAGTTGAACTTTTCTTTTTTATTGGTCAGTGAAATCTATGGTAGCATAAATGAAAGTATACCGTGTAATAAGACTGATTACAAAGCGCCATCTAGTGTTCATTACAGCAGTGCATTTAAAACTAGAGTAAAAAGTTGCCAACCCAATATTTAAATTAAAAAAAAAAAAAAAGTTTTTTTGTCAATAATTGAAGAATTAATTCAGGTCACTTCTCGTATGACTGGTGAAAACCAGGCTATGTGCCAAACCTTTCTATGGAGATTCTCCAGGCCTGCTAATCACATCCATGGCTCTAAAAGTTGCTCTTTAAAAATCAAATGATGCAGCAGGGCTTGTAGAATTAAAGTCTAGTAGGCGAAATACGATAAATGATGTATCCTACGGTGCTTTCCCTGCAACCGAGCTGGAGTGTAAAACAAAGGTGTCGGACAGTTAAAATGCTCTTTAATGGTTCATTAAATATTTTAACCTATAAAAAAGCCTCTAGTGTCTCTCTCAGGAGCCAGGACAGTGCAGAACAAGAGACTGCACAGGGATATCCAGGTCTCGACAGCAAGCAACGTTTCTTCCAACTGCACCATTAAGTGCACTTGTTTTAAGACCAAATCAAATGGCATCCTCCCCTTTTTCCGTCTCTTATGCAAGTCCTCCAGGAGCCGGTTCTGCCTCTGGAGCGTGTGCATCCTGCCGGGCCAGCCCAGACCCGGAAAAGCCCCCTCCCGTTTGGTTCTTGGAAGAGCGGAGCGTTTGGTGCTCATTGTAAAACAAAGGTGCTTTGGAGTCCACACTGCTGCTCTTCCTTCTCCCGCCCTCCCAACCCACTCCCGTCCCCTTTAAAAAAATAAAGTACCGTAAAATACTCAGCCCCACCACAGGAGGTTTAATGCTGCGTGGGCAATTGATTCAGTATGTTTATGCAAAGGAAAACTGAGGGTTAATACTGTCTTTCAATAAATATAAAATTTATATTTAATCATCCCTTTTTCAAAACAAAAAAAACTTTCACTATAAGGAAACATAAATGACCTGAAAAAATCCTAGCAGCTCTAAAGAAATTCAATCGATACCTCTCTAGTCAATTCATTACGACATCGCTAAGGCAGGAAAGCTTTGGAATCAGTTCTGCTCAGGGTAATAGTTGAAACTCTGTAGTTTATAGAAAAAATACTCTTCAAGTTTTTTTTTTTATTGGAAACAACTTTGTTTGAAGTTCAAATTTTTCTTTTTTGATTTAAAAAAAAAGCTATGAACTAGACCTAAACTGCAATAAAAAATGGCAGACAAGCAAATGCCAGAAACTGACTGCGAGGGTAAGATCCTACAGAAACCTCTGTCTAATAACGGACGACACACAGCAGCCTGTGGTCAGGGCCCCATCCTGCAGTCTCAGCTCCCAGGGGAGTTCTTCTTGTGCAAAAATTGCAGAGCTGGGTTAAATGGGAGAACAAATGTTTGAAGAACCTTGCCCTTCACCTGCTAAACTTCCACCGTCTCTTTGCCAAACTACTGAGCAATCGGATCCTGGCATATGAGAGTCTGACTTTGTGTGTTTCTCTTTCACGCTTTCAGACTCCGATCCACTATGTACAGATTTACATTCACACCACAGTACAGCAAGCTGGGTTCAAACAGTCTTCGGAGAGGGATGACAATACAGTCAAACTTCATTAATAAGAATATACTGTCAGTGAACGCTGCCACTGGAGAATTAAAGCACCCAGCTAAGCTGTTTTTAAAAAGAATAAAGTAAGAGCAGTGAATCTTTGTAGCAAAAGCTGAAGAGATTTCAAATGAATTTCTTTTAGAAGAGTGAATTGATTCAGTGTTTGTAGCTCGCATCTTCCTAGCTAGTCTGTTATTTTTAACTAGTATTGCGTGTGTGGATGTCAGCCTACAAGATAAGTGAAGCTGCCTTAAAACCGGTTGGTTAATTTCAATTTACTCTGTATGGCTAAGATTTTCTGAAGCAACTAGTGCTTTTGAGTCTCAAGTCTTGGGGGCCCAACTTCAGACGCCTTAGAGGGGTCTGACTTTGAGAAAGTGCTTCTGAGAACGAGGCCTTGGCTGGGTGCCCAAAAATCACTAGGCACTTTTGAAAACCCTTGGCTTACATCATCCTCATGAAGCATGCTGCAGACTCGTTTACCAGATAGCAGGGAGAACAGCCATTGTTCTTTCATCAGTTTGGTCTGGATGGAACAATGCTGATAGCATATTGGAATCAGCCCAGAATGGGATACGAATCCCTGTTTAGAAAAGGATATAAGACGGAAGGCTGATGTTTTATCAGCATAGGAAATGTGGAGCTGCTGTTTTGGTTCCTGGGAAAGAAAAAGGCAGCCAGGAAACACGATGAGAATATAACACTCAAACTAAACACCTGGGGCATTATTCTGTTACACTCAGGCTCGGATATACCACTCTGGCAGTGTAAATTGGTATCCATCAATTAGTTACCCTACTTGTAGGGCCCTTTACACTGCCACAGTTGTGTACAGGGGCTTCTGATTGTCTAAACACAAAGCAGCACCAGTTTAATTAAAGGTGTGATTTAAAATCAATTTAGTGAAACCAGTGGAAGAGGCCGAGTGGACACTCATATCAATAGTCACTTGGCTTCTAGCTTCAATCAGTTAGAAAGAAGTTTAAGCTAAACAGAAATAAGGCATTCCAGCCCAAATAATATCCACAGGGGGTTAGCACCGTTTTAAATAAAACCTTATCTACACAAGAAAGTTACACTGGTTTAACAAATCAGTTTAGTTACACTAGTGCAAACTCCTGGGTGGACACTTATTTTGGTTTAAGAGCGGCTTCTTTCAGTTTAGCTTAAGCGGATTCCTAATTGGAGGAGAGTCCATCCATTCTAAAAGCACACCTTGAGTTAAACTGGTACAACTTTTCCCTATAGACGAGGCATCAATCAGTCCTTTAAAACACACTTATGTTAAACTGGTGCAACTTGTGTGTTCAGACACAGCCTGTGTGTAAATGAAAATAAGGCTCGAAGGTTATTTTCCAGTATAAGTATACTTTTACCTTCTTTGCTGATCCTTCCCTCCCCCCAAGCTAAGGACAATGAGCAGACTTAAAATGGAAAATAATTGCATAGTTACGCCTTCTTAAACCAAAAAGGGAATGTTGTAAAGCTTTTAATTTATCACTATGATTCAAATTTTATTTCAAATGTTTGACCCTGCTCTGTACAAGACTGGAACGAGGACCGCTCCAGTTTGGGTTCTACAGTTACAAATGTCTGTGCAAACACTGCAGTGCTAAAGTTATGCCGACCCTAATGCTGCAGGGGACTTAGGGAAGGTAGGGAGGGAAAATTGTGGACCACGTAATAAAAGTGTGTTTAAAATTATGTGATAGCTATGCTTTACTTATTACAGCTCCTTTAGCCCTGTTATCAAAAAATATCTTTATTCCCCATTGTTCAAAAGTCACCTATGGCTCAACAAAATAGAGCCAAATTAATGCTATTCAGCAGAACAGAGGTAGTATAGAAACAACTTGCTCAAGTAGAAAAACCAAGTTAGAGAGAGAGAGAGAGAGAGAGAGCATGAGTGCGTGTGTGTTTTAAAATAGCAGCAAACTGGTATATAGATTTAGCTTCCAGCGCTGCAGGGCGCTCGACACGTCCTTTCTACTTCTACTTCTCCACACTGACGGTTATTGCTGGGTGGAGACACCAACTTCATTTTCACATTGATTCTTACTAAGTAGGTTTGACTGTATCAGTAACAGAACGGTTTTGCACAGGACTTCTGTAAGAAAACGCAAACGCTTGGGATTGCCGCCCTCCCACCCCCACAAAAAGTTTAAAAATGAAATTTAAAAAATATAGTCACGCCCGTCTAAAGGTTGGAGTCCTGAACCTGCTGCTAAGAGGCACGCTCAGAAGACATCGGATGGATGAAACCGTCCATTTCCAACTTTCAATTCTTTTCAGTACCAGCAAAGAATAAAAACCATGTTAAAATCTCTTATTAAAAAGGTCCAGGATATTTCAACTAAAATTGCTGGGCTGTTTTGCTAACTCCTCTGAAAAGCGATTTTAAATTAGTTTAAGTTGGAATCCAACTAAAAGGACACTGTTATGGTATTCTCCATGTGCCTTCACTTAAAGCTTTGGTCTTGTTGATTTGATCATTTTAAGAACCTGGGGTCTTACTCCCTGCTTCACCATGTGCTCTGACCCAACCATGCCTTCTACTGGGGCCTGCTAATCTTAGTCACCCTTTGCCAGAAGAAACCTGTTTGATAGCATCCCCCTCTCTCTTTCAGAGTCTCCTGGAAGGAAAGGTTTGTTTTTTTCCCCCGCCTCCTTTTAAATGGATCCCCACTATAACACTGTAGTGGAATCACATTTGCCACCCCAGCCAGCCGGCCATCCCCACCCTCCTATGAAGAGGGAGAGAGGAGCATGGAAAAAAAGATTATTGCATTCCCCATACTTCATGGGTCCAAATGTCAGCGCGAGCCATACTCTTCAGAACCTGTGTATTAGTGCTTCTCGTTCCCTTTCTTTGCGTTTCAGTTCCTCTTTGTAACAGCAGGAGCAGAAATTCCCAGTTTCCGGATGCCCGTAAAAACTGCAGTTCGGCTGCTTGCATTTGGTCTGCTGAACGTTATAAAGTATTCGGCTTTTGCTTTTGTCCCCGTTTGCTCCCTTCGGCAAGCTGTCCTGCTCTAGGGGTTCCCTGGAGCCGTTGCTGTGGGGGGGCGCGCAGGGAGGGCCGTCGCACTCGACGGGGTAATTTGGGGGTACATCCATCTCGGTTGGGGAGAACCTTCCCAGGTGGGAAGGGCTGGTTTGGTATGGGTGAGGCCGCCCCTGAGTGCAATGTCTGGGTAAGGTAGCGTAGGGAGGAAGGCTGCTGCAGGACCCACCTGCTACCTGCCTCCGGGTATCTTGATAGCTGGGGGGATGTGTGCCTTCGACACAGTTGACCACAGCGGGCCGGGGAATGGTAAAGACCCCTGAGTAGCTGGAAGGAAAAGCGGTCATTTTAGCTCCTACGGTCTGCTCCGAGGTCTGGATGCTGTAACTAGGAGGCAACTGGGGGTAGGATGGATTCAGTAGCACATCCTCGCTTTTGTGAAGATTAACCTCCGGCTCCAGCTTCTTGGCAGCGGCGCCGTTTGCAAAGGCCTTCTTCTCCACCTCCTTTTGCTTCTGCTCGGCCAAGAAGCGCTCCTCGGCATCGGAAAGGTACCTCTCGATCATCTCTTCCTGGTACTGGTGCCGGTTGCTGGTCTTGAGGTGGCCGGCGAAGATAAACTTCCGCTCGCCCTGCATGGCGGCTCGCAGGATGCTCAGGCTAAGTTTCACGTCATTGCTGTATTTATAGGGATCCGACTGCTTCTCTGCGGTCACTTGGCCTGGGCAGGTTTTCTCAGCAGAGACCGACAAATCCCCTTGGGAAGTTTCTTCTTTGCTGCCTTTCCTCGACTTTAAGGATCCTTTCTTCTTCTTCTCCAAGGTTTCCCCCTGCCCGTTGCTCACGCCTCCTTTGACGGTTTTACTGTGCATCAAGCCGCCCATGTTCTTTTTTAGCTTACTTCCCAAAGTCTTGCCAAAGCTGCCCAGCTTATTAGCAACCGAGTCGGCCCGTTTCTTCTCTTTCTCCTTGTCTTTGTCCTTCTCTCGGTCTCTCTTCGGCTTCTCTTTCTCCTTGTCCCTGCTGCTCTTACTGCCACCGTTGCTGGTGGTACTACTGCAGACAGATTCCTTGTCCGACTCCCCGGATTCCGCCGCTGAGCGGGCATCATCTCCGGCAGAAGCAGTAGGGGATTCAGGCTGGGCTAGAGGGGCCTAAGGAGAAAGGAAGCAACCATTAGAGAAAGCCAGTTAGTTCAGCAGTTACGGTCTTCAGGCCAAATTCTGAGTGGACGCAGCACACAGGGGCTCACGAGAAAGGCCTAAACACGCACCGGGGGAGCCTTTTCCACACCAAAGCCGCCTCCCCCAAAAGCCGCAGACAGGAGCATGCTGAGCCTCAAGGCTGCACGTACATCACTGTCTGCTCCATAGCACGCTCCTACTCAGTTAAAACACAGCCCTAACATTACATTTACAAATTAGGCTCCGCAGATGCATCAACTTAGTGCAAGATTTAAATGGGGGAAAGCAAGACCTTAACTAGCAATGTCAGTGCGCTCTACCAGGGTGACCTATCTCCTGCTGGCCAGCTACACAAGCTATTTTGGATGCGTTCTGGAAATAGCCCTCATAGGCTGCGAGGAAGGTCACCACAATGGACAAATGCAGGAATGTATGTAGCCCACCTAATAAAACAATCCGGGAGTCTAGTGGGGTGGTTCTTTATAGTGTCTCTATATGGGACACAGGAGCAGCGGTTTGAATGCTGGGATTCTGGAAGTAGTAACCACAATCAAGAATCACCACATGCGTCTGACGAAGTGGGCATTCACCCACGAAAGCTCATGCTCCAATACTTCTGTTAGTCTATAAGGTGCCACAGGACTCCTTGTCGCTTTTTACAGATCCAGACTAACACGGCTCCCCCTTGATACTTGACACAATCAAGAAGCCACCACAATAAAATGGTAGATATTGCTCAAGCTCAGACCTGCGGCCCATTTCACTAGGGGGCACTATACCCCCATAGTTCACTAATGTCATTTACTTGTAATGACCTGGGGCCATCATGGCAGGTGAGGATTTAGACTCACAAGTATTGTGGACAATCTATGGGGGAGAGGGAGGGGAGTGAAGGGGGAGGGAAATGGGGACAGAAGGAAAACCATTACTTTTAAATGCAGTCATTTGAGCTTTTTCCATACAGACCATACCATGGCAGCATCTTGTTCTTGGAAATGATCCAAATTGAAATTTAACAGTTCACACGGAATTTGGAGGAGTCATTCTAGGTCCTGAATTACCAACCCCACAACTTCCTTTTAAAAAAAAAAATCTACGAACCTGGAAGAATCTAAGCCATGTTTTCACTGTTAATGCAGCTGTCGTGACTTGGTGAGATGACAGCATGGGGATTTCTGAAGTATTCAGAACACTACATATGATCCCTTAAGGTTTAAGGCCCTGAAGTTATAGCTGAATCACCTTAATATCTTGTAAAAAGCAACAGAGGGTCCTGTGGCACCTTTAAGACTAACAGAAGTATTGGGAGCATAAGCTTTCGTGGGTAAGAACCTCACTTC
>NW_020664578.1:3251357-3259574 GCF_002925995.2 Terrapene triunguis
GAAGTGAGGTTCTTACCCACGAAAGCTTATGCTCCCAATACTTCTGTTAGTCTTAAAGGTGCCACAGGACCCTCTGTTGCTTTTTACAGATTCAGACTAACACGGCTACCCCTCTGATACTTAATATCTTGATTCACTTTCTGGTGGCTGGAAAGCAAGTGTCCAGATCCAGCAGTGTACAGAACATAGACTATCAGGGTTGGAAGGGACCTCAGGAGGTCATCTAGTCCAATCCCCTGCTCAAAGCAGGACCAATCCCCAGACAGATTTTTGCCCCAGATCCCTAAATGGCCCCCTCCAGGATTGAACTCACAACGCTGGGTTTAGCAGGCCAATGCTCAAACCACTGAGCTATTCCTGTAGTGCAGTAGGTTGAATTATCGGCTCTGTGTATTGAGAGCTTTAACATTTAACGTAAACTATTACTAAAGTGTGCACAGAATCCAAGAGGTCCATCTGCACGGCATTTCTCTGCTCTTTCCGAGCAAAACGAGGACAGCCAGGCCTTCTAATGGCAGATTAAAGAAATGTACAAGAATGAAAGCAAAAGTCCATCCCCTGTCTAGTCCTCTGTGGGAAGGAAGCATGACTGTGTTCAAAGGAGTAAAAAATATTTCTCGTTTCTTTACCTGCATTTCACAGGGCAAGGTGATCCATTTAACATTCATGTAACTGTGCAGCAAATGTAGCTTTGCTTCCAACGATAATGTCACACTGAAAAGAAAAAAAAAAGATATGAAACAAAGTAACAATCCAGGATCATTTTAGTAACTGCGGTTCTATTTTCCATATATGGAGATTTAATTACATTTTAATTGCCTTTTTCTTCTATTAAAACTTGCATGCTAATTTTTATAATGTAATAACTGGATCAAAAGATATTTTGAAGTTCTCAAACTGGGGGTCGGGACCCCTCAGGGGGTCGTGACGTTATTACCTGGGGGATCGCGAGCTGTCATCCTCTACCCCCAACCCTGCTTTGCCTCCAGCATTTATAATGGTGTTTAATATATAAAAAGTGTTTTTAATTTATTGGGGGGGGGGTCGCACTCAGAGGTATGCTATGTGAAAGGGGTCACCAGCATAAAAGTTTGAGAACCACTGTTTTGGAGAGATACCTGAACTTTATTTATATGAATTTCCTCCTTATACGACTAGCATTTATGTAAAAAGTTAACTGGACAAATCAGCTTAATTTAAGCCCCATATTCAGGGTTTGTGTAAAAGGAATTTCTGAAAAACACTTCTGTTCACACTAGATTTGTAAAAGTTATTTCACTGAACTTTTTAAATTCAGATTCTTCTGCAGTTGCAGAAACTTGGACAAAACTAGTGCACGAGAACCAGAAAGGAAAACTGACCACGCACTAAAAACTTTAGTTTTATCAGCAGTTTTATCAACAAAAAAAGGCAACAATTTTCTCGTCTCTTTGGAAATCATTTACATTTTTGATTTTACATAACGTGAAACAAACAAATGCTGCATATTCTTTCCATAAAAGAAAATAGTTTAATATTGGCCACAACGATCTCAGTTAACTGAAGCTGAAAAAGTGAAGTGGTCACATACATTTGCTGCATACTGATTTCTATCGTCGGTGTCCCTTTAAGAGATAGCAGCAATACAAGGGAAATTTGAGCATCATCCAGCATTCTAACTCAACCTTAGTAGCATGCAGACATATCATGGCTCTGTTCCTGCCTACACAGAAAGGGGAGTTATGTTGTTCTTTGGCATACCAGGGGGTAAATTCCTATGAAATTAACAAATCACTTAAGAGATCCTGAGGAAGCAGGGATTAGGTTACAGCAAACATGCACGTGCAAAGTCAAAGAACAAATACATCGTGCCTTCAATTATTCAGGAGAGCTCTATCTTTTAACTGGCTGAAATTTACGAGACTGTAAAATGTTAAGACACTTGACCACACTTAAAGGGTCTTAAAGAGCAAAAGGTTAGTTAATTTTGTCCAGTAGAAGGGCCTTTAAAAATAAACCCATTTGAAGTTCTGGAACTGAATAAAATAAGGCTTGTTTAAGCCTGTGCAAGAATAGACACAAGACTGAGTTGTAGAAAGTTAACTAGTGCCACTGAGTTTTCTGTACGCTTCCAAGGTCCTCAATGAGATTCTTAGGCCTGGTCTACACTGGGGGGTAGTCGATCTAAGTTACGCAACTTCAGCTACGTGAATAACTTAGCTGAAGTCGACGTACTCAGCTGGACTTACCGTGGTGTCTTCACCGTAGTGAGTCGACTGCTGCCTTTCCCCCGTCAACTCTGCCTGCGCCTCTCGCCGAGCTGGAGTACAGGAGTCGACGGGAGAGGGCTCGGGGATCGATTTATCGCGTCTAGACTAGACGCCATAAATCGTAGTGAAGACATACCCTTAGTATCGGAAACTGTTTTGTACTGTAATTATGTAAAATTAAATTACTGCATGTGAAATGTGGCCAAGTTCAAAAATATTTTTCTGTATCCATTTGGCATACAGGATTATTTTTGTATTAATGTTAAAAGGCCAGTCATTTGTACATGATGTGCACTTATTCCTGAAGCAGGTATCACAGAAAAAAATCTAAATACAGTTGGTTGGGAAATAAGCGTTTTCCTCCACAAAAATATGACTGTTTTCAGTCAAAAGCCATTTTCCACAAAAATGTCTATTTGGTCAAAAGGCAATTGGCCCTTGAAAATACATTGCTAGAAAATTTTCTACCAGCTCTAGATCTATAACTTCAGAGAGGTTACATGTTCCATATAAACTACATAAACCTGCGCCTACCTTAAGTACTTTGATCTTAAATACTTCTACCCACAGTCTCACGGCCTTACAATAATTGATAGCATTTGAAAAAAGGGCTGCTACATCTCTATTGATGATTTTCACACACCAAGCACAAGTTTGAAACAAGATGCTAGTAATTAAAGTTTCAGTTATTAGCTGGGGGATGCTAAGCGACAGAGCTGCTGCAGTCAGGCAGTTTGATTTCCAGCTGAGAACTCACCTTGCTAGTTTGACATTATCAGTGTCATCTCTGTCCCACTCCCATTCTTTCCCAGGATCCACAGCGAAGTGCACAGGAAGCAGTTTGTGTTCAGAGTCAGTCAGAGGGATCACCGCTGCGATGGAAAGAGGAATGACACAGCTTGTTTAGGGCCAGAAAGGACGAAGGCCTGGCCAACCAGGTGGAAGTGGACAGAGGTCGTGGGGAGCAGAAACGGCAAATCACCGTTTACTATTTCTACGGGGCATCGTTTTCTTTGGAAAGCAAATAGAGTGTTAGTGAAAAGCTCTGGAGGGTGAAGCCAAATGTTTATCTACACAGTAGGTACAGAACAGACAAAATAAGCTTCCTTCATATCACCCAGCCCGCCAGTGTCCAGACCCTATCCTGGGAGGGTCCCCTTTAGCAGTCAGAGTGATTCAGTGTCTCTCTGGCTCAGCCTTTGACTGACTACGGAGGAGGGTGTCAATTTTGAGGGTGGCTTATGCACTGCCAAAACATGCCCACAGCCTGGGATCTGTAGCGTCTCTTAGACTGGCCACCAGGCAGCCTTATTGCTCATGACTTAAAGTCACCGGTCTTGTTCGATAAATAGAGATCTTGTTTTTCAGGGTTTATTAATTTAATTTGGGGATGGTGGAGGCGTTTTAAGCAATTTTTGAGTTCTACGTAGACGTCTAAAAATTAGTTTTTTTCCAGGGCTCTTTGTATATACTGTACTGAGTAATCTGTTTGCAACATTCCCTAGTGTGCTTTAACATAATACTGTTTCAAACAGTACCACATTAAAAACGCACTAGGGAACCTTTAATGCGCACCAGCAGGGTCTACATGGACCAATTAACATGCAATACATTAGTGCTCTTTAGAAATCACCCCAACCCCATGGTCCACATGACTGTTCCATGAAGACAAGCCTTTTGACACAAGTAACCATTTCCGGTGTTTTTCCTGTGTCTACTGGATTTAAAACAAAAAACAAAACAAAAACCAGACTTTTTTTGTATTGGGCCATTAATTGGTGAAAAGCAAAAATCAGAAACCTTATGAGGTACCTTGATCTTTTGTGGGTTCCTTCTGCTCCATGGATACTAGTGCAGAAAAATGGGCTTGATCATATGCCAATACCAAAGGAGAGCGATGACATTTGTTGGCTGGAACCTCCAGGGGCAGATAGATGCCTCCAAACGGTATAGGAGCAAATGCTGAAAAGAATTTATACTGCATTATTTTTCAGAATAGGTTATTAAGAACCATTTGTACTGAAACCTCTGACAGACCGAGCCAATTTGTTTCACCTCAACTTTCACCTTCACATTAGATCCATCTTTCTAAATTATTTTACTGAGGAGGTGGTAACAGACACCACCACATTAGAAAGGATAAAAACAATCAGAGGTGCACAATTGCGGAATTAAATTTATCTACGCACCCTTCTTTTCTCTTCCACAAACACCCAAAACTTATACACACAAGATCAGTAATTGATTCATCTTTTCTGACAGGAAATGAAAAAGTCTGCTAGTGGAAAATTATGTTCACGGGGAGTGGAATTTCCCTTCTGCACAGGAGTACATGGGGGCAAAGAATTTGGAAAATAACATCACGTACATGCTGTCTCAATGCCTTCTTTGAGACCTCATATTATAAGGTGTTTGTGGTATGCCTTAGAGCTTCCATCGGAACCAAACTGGTTCACTGCGGCAGCTCTGCATAACCCAGAGCCAGCGAAATGCATTTTTTCTCCTTGTCAATTTCAAGGCACAAAAAGCCCCTGTGGAACTGAGTGAAGGGAGGAAGGAAGCATTCCACTAAATTGCACCACATACATTGGAATTAATAAAAGCAGCTTGGCAGTGGAGTGAAGGGGACTGCAGATCTGTGGGACTTACCTTCTCCCCCAGAGTCTCGCAGCATAGTGTCTGCCACTACTACAATAGGCCTCTTCAGCACATGGGCAAGAACAAAGACATGGAATTCCTCCAGGCTCTCGTACACTGGCTCTTCAGAGCTGTCAACACTTTGGAAATAATGAAGAGAAATGTGATCAGCCCTTCACCTCTTTCACCTTTAAATCGCTTGCTTTACAAACAGACTCTGAACAAAGTATATATCAAGCATCCGCATAGCTCATATTAATATCAGATGGGGGGAGGAATAGCTCAGTAGTTTGAGCATTGGCCTGCTAAACCCAGGGTTGTGAGTTCAATCCTTGAGGGGGCCACTTAGGGATCTGGGGCAAAAATCAGTACTTGGTCCTGCTAGCGAAGGCAGGGGCTGGACTCGATGACCTTTCGAGGTCCCTTCCAGTTCTAAGAGATAGGTATATCTCCAAATATTATTATATTAGATCAGAGATGGGTGCAAGCAGGGACTAAACCGATTTGAACTTTAGGCCAGTATGGATCCAAATCCAAAAGACGAGACAATGACTCATCTCCAATACTAAGACGTGGCACTTCTAAAGGGCCTTTCATCCTAAGGATCTCAAAGGTGGCGATTATTCCTGTTTTTCAGATGGGAAATGGAGGCAGACAGCCAATCCCTAAACCAGTTAGAGGGCTGTAGTGCTGATGAACTTCCCTGCCACCTGGAGCATCAACACGTCTGGTGCTGCAGTGCTCATTCTGAAGCCCCAGTGTTCCCATGCAGAAGAAAGCTGGGACAAGGTTACACAAACACGAGTTGTGAGCCAACAAGATCCCTCTAAACTAGAGAAACACGCCTCCTTAAATGTGTGTACTGTGAAGAGAAAGCGTGCTCCACCATCAGAACATAACAAGGATTTCATGGTAGCCTTTGCAGAGACATTAATCCTTAGGAACACAAATACGTAGAAGATTAAATTTCTTTCCTCTTCTTTGTTAAACTTGGTGTGTGGCTATTTTTACTTTAGTCTCTGCCATCTGGCTGAGAGGTCAGACAATAAATGAGAATTGTACAAACACTAGAGGGCATCAACTAATTCATCTGGGGCTTATCCATGAGTGAGGATAAATAAATATTTTAGATTTAGGGCTCACCTGCATCAACAATTCGTTCATGGCAAGCTGGGGCATGAATCTACCTGCACTAGCCTGCCGCAGCCTGTCTGTGCAGACCCTGCTGATGGGCATTAACACACCGTAGATTCATATCCCAGCTTGCTGCGGACTAAATGTTTGTACAGATGAGCCCTTTGCTAGTATTTGTGAAGTATCAGAGGGGTAGCCGTGTTAGTCTGGATCTGTAAAAAGCGACAAAGAGTCCTGTGGCACCTTATAGACTAACAGACGTGTTGGAGCATAAGCTTTCGTGGGTGAATACCCACTTCGTCAGATGCATGCGAGTAAGTTTTAGTGAGACAAAGCGCTGGCTAGAACCAGAGTACACAGAGAGGTACTGCTGGCAGTAGCACTGAAGAGGCTCCCCGTCATGGACCATTGTGCTCGGCCCTGTACATACACACCATAAAAAGATGACCCCTTGCCCCAAAAGTTCACCGTTTAAGTAGGGATGCGCCTGCAGCACCTTCCGGTCTCAGTCCTGAGCTCCCCACAAGTAATTACTGCAAGTCACGCACCGATGGTGTCCAGTGAGTTTTACGAGACCACTAAACTATTTTGTTTTTGAACCGAGGGCATCTCAGGGGGAAAAGAAAAACAAAAGACGACTGAATTATCTATCTGGGCCGCCAACCCCCTGTGGCATCTGCCATCTTTACACAGCTGTCTTCTACCTACCCTCCACAGGTGCCTCCGTTTGTACCATAATGCATGCGGGGCTCACTGGATGCAAGTTTGATGAGCTCATTCCATTCCTTTTGCCACTCCTCTTCTGTGTAAACAAGGCCAGACTAAACAAAAAACAAAAAACCCACACAGAATAAGGGTTTACCAACTCACTGAAGCAAGCTGCTTTAATTTGCCCCAGCATCGATTTCTCTACAGAATTTTGCAAAGGCTGCCGATAGACTTCATGCAAAAGAGTGTACAGTGATATGATCTGGAGGTATACCAAGTAACCAGAACACATAATATGGTTAGAATCAGAATCTACAGTTCATGTGAAAGATAATACGTTTCTGATGCACTGGAAATATGAACCAATATTTAAAGCCAGAGAATTGGAATAAAACTTAAATATCCCCAAATTACACCGAAGGCATCTTGATTCTAAGCATAAAGGATTGCATAACCTATTGATGAGAGAAGGTAGCAGGAAATTATAACCGGATTAGCAGACATGCAGGTTTTGCTTTAGAAAGCAATTTATCTTCCCTTCCTACTGAACAAGAAAGCCAGCAGCAAAGTGTCCAGAAAGGTCCCACATGATGTTCAGATATTATTGATTCTTCGAGGTGTTACAATTAAACTGAGTTTACATTTTCAGTCCCACTTTCATTTTAGTCTGCACACGCTACTCTAGTGCTTTCATTTATTCATTTCAGTTCAGTTATGAGATTGGTCTCACATGATATACAGCACGATTCTAAAATATCATGGGGTCTTCCAAAAGAGATTGGTGCCCTATTGGCCAAAACACATATGAAAGCACAATCCTTGCCCTGAAAAACTGATAATCTAAAAAGATTATTGGCGAATGGCATTACACAGGTGGGTGCCATCTCTACTACATTTTCATTAGCTGTGGTTTTTAGAATTATATCATTCAGTAAGAGTTATATTTTGGGAATAAGGAATCTTCAACCTGCCCTCTTGGCTGAAGCTGGTATGTTGCTACGTTAACATCCAACATGCCCACAAAGAGGGACAATTTAAGGTAAAAAGTACCAGAAACCATCACATCGCCAAACAAAAAAAGAAGTCAGACTGATTTTAAAGTTAGACTACACAAGATGTTATGCCAAACTTACTAAATCAGATTTCAGAAATCCAATTTCCCAGGACTGGAATTGGAGACTGCATGGGAGCACGGTGTATTCACACCTCTCTGCTATCTTGTGCTCCAGAATCTGAGCTTCAGTTTTAGAAAATTAAATCACTAGTCTTATGAAATCATTCAAAAAGTGAACCAAGAGTAACCAACGCAGCGATGTCTGCCCCTGCTGGTCTCAGGGAGGTGTTCACTCAGAAGTACAAGGATGATATAATTTAATCGTCAACATTGTTAAGTATTTCACAGTTGATCTAAGCATGTAAAGAGGGGGAAGAGCTTAAATTGTGCAGATCGGCACAATTCACTGTGCAGATCGGCACAATTCACTGTGCA